>NW_007739933.1:0-11312 GCF_000696425.1 Galeopterus variegatus
TGTTAACATTTTCTAACATTAGAGCCCCTTTTTTATCTCTTACTGAGAAAATTTCCCACTATCTCTCTGCATTATGAATCAGAACTATTTTTTTCTTCTGATTCTTAACAAGGTCAAAGAAAGATTGGCTATGCCACTCTGGTCTTTCAGGATGGCTTTTGTGTATGTGTGGCTAAGCATTTGAAATAGGTGTATAGATGACTTCAGACAGAAAAGAAAGTGTCAGGTGGAAAGAGGGGAGAGTTTTTCTGGCAGAACAGCATGCCCAGAATCTTTAGGAAATGTCATCCTTGAAGACTGGAGAGAGGTCCAAAATCGTTAGAAAGGAGAAAGAGTTGTTTAAGATGAGCTGAAGAAATAAATAGGATAAGGTTTATTTTTTTCTTTAGACCATATAGAGATTATACATTTATGGTTGTCAAAAATATCATCCCTGCTGGATTTTTAAAAACTAAACTTGTAATTTTTAGAATAGCTTTAGATTTACAAGAAAGCTGCAAAGCGTACAGAGAATTCTACCCCGTACCCAGTTTCCCCTGTTATTAACATCTTGCATTAGTATGGTTCATTTTCCACAATGAATGAACCGATACTGATCCGTTATTATTAACTAAATCCATACTTTGTTCCAGTATCCCATCCAGGATACCACAATACATTAGTTGTCATGAGTCTTTAGACTCCTCTCAGTTGTGACAGTTTCTCAGACTTTCCTTAACAGTTTTGAGAAGTACTGATCAGGTGTTCTGTAGATTGTCCCTCAACCGAGATTTGTTTGATGTTTTTCTTACTATTGGACTAAGGTTGTGGGTTTTCAAGAGGAAGAGAAGAGAAATAAAGTCTCATTTTCACCACATCAGATCCAGGGCACATACACTGTCAATCTGACTTAGAGATGTTGATGTTAATGTTCACAATCTGGATAATAGTGTTTGTTAGGTTTCTTGACTGTAAAATTTCTCTTTTCTCCCCCTTTCCATATTGTACTCTTTGGAAAGAGGTCATTATAAGCAGCCTACACTTAAGAAGTGAGGAGTTATGCTTCACTTCCTTGGGGAAAGAGCATCTACACAAATTATTTGGAATTTGACATGGAAGATTGATCTCTTCTCCCCTATTTATTCAACATTATTTTTGTTGCTCAAATTATTTCAGCTTTGGCCATTGGGAGCTCTTTCACTTGGCTGCTGTTTCCCTCTGACCTACCCATTGTGTGTTTTTTTGTTTGTTTGTTTTTAGCACTTTGCCTTCTGGCACCATCAGGTACTTCAGGTTCGTATCATGTATTCCCTGTCCCAGCCTTAGGACAAGTCATTTCTCCAAGGAGCTCTGGTTCCTCTTACTGAACAATGATTTTAGAAACAAAGATCTGGGCTTTAGATTTGCTCATAGCTACCAGGGTGTCATTGCTTCTAGGCCTTCTTGGATGACAGAACAAGGAAATATATGTATGTGTAGTAACTATGTATATATACATATGTGTAAATATTTCTATATATATCCATATTTATCTACATACATGGGTTAATACTGATGTCTCCAATTCGAATTCATTACCACATGATCATTCTAGTCTCTTCTACATGTTTGTAACCTCCCACACCAACAAGGAGAAATCTGGCTTCCACCATCTGCTATCAATTTACTTAATTGTTCAATTCCAGCATTCATACAGAGTGGGTTCAGGATCATCCCTGCTGTTCTCTCCCTCCTGTTTTCTGATCCAGAGATCATGCATTTGACAGTGGTTTGAGTTGACTCTCCAAATGTCTGCCTCTCTTCTTTCATTCCTTCTCTCCATCCATCTATCTATCCTTCCATCCATTTTTCAATTTATTTAGTGAATACGTGTTCATAGAGCTAAGTGAAGTACACTGACTCTTAGAGCAGTGTTATCAATGGTAGATTTCTGTAGATGAACTAGTATATTTATTATAGTAGACTCTCTCTTAGCTAAATTATACTAGCTCATATGCCATATTAACCCATGCTTTTCATTCCCCTTGCAAAATGTACTGCTTGTTGCTTCTGGCATGCTGAAGCCTTTCAGGGATTTGGCTATTATTTGTTATGCTCATGTATATTTGTTCCCACCATTTGAGTTTTGTACAAATTAAGAGACGGTTGTATTTGTTTTCAAACCTATTTGACATTTTTTTTCATTTTATTGTTGTTATGTGATTTAATTAAATATTACAAAAACTAATAAATTTATGCAGTAAAAATTGACTATGTTGGATACCTTGGAAACTCTCAAAGAAGAGTATAAAGATAACTGTTGAATTGAGGAGGGCAAGATGATTATAAAATATTGGGAAAAATTTTTTTTAAATGTAGAAGGTTTCTATGCCAATAATGCTTCAGAAATGTATTTAAGTTTTCATGCAACTTTAAAGAAACAAATGCAAGGAAACTAAGATGATGTGATATGGGAGCCATTTATGAAGAAAAGATAATGTGCAATTTTAATTGGCAGTAGACTCACATCAAGGAAAAGGCCTTGGACCTTTACGAAAGATTCAGAATAATGTACATTTATAAGTTAACATAAAAATCCTCCACTTTGATTAATTTTTTGTGATTCACTTACCAGCCATTTATCCCAGCTGCTTTGGTAAAGAGGGTTTCTACTTTAGTTTCATGATATTTTTTAGTTAATTAATTAATTATTATTATTATTTTTTACATTCTAAGATGTTGTTGGAGCAATTGTGGGGAGGGGGAGATGAAAAGGGGAGGGGGATAAAGTGGGAAGAGGAGGAAGGAGGCTTCTGGTGGCAGCCTGGTTGTGTCTGGGCTGGATGTAGACATTGGGGTGGTGTAGCCAAGTTCCTCTGCCCTGCCCACTTCAGCTCAAGAGCCTGGGGTGCTTCGGGTGGAGGCCTCGTGGTCATTGCTGGGCTGGATGTGGACATTTAGAGGGTGTGGCTGAAGCCCTTGGCCCTCCCCCCACCCTGGCCTGGGACCCTGGGGGGTTTCCAGTCCTTCTAGGTTTTATAGGTGTTCTTTGGTGGTATTATATCTTTACTGGTTAATATCATAACTTTATCTCTGATCTGTGGGTGTTTTGTTTTTCCTTTCAGTTCTGTGTTGGATTATTTGCTATTCCCATCACTTAAACTCAGCACTGGAACTAAATTGTCCTTTTCTTACTTCTAAAATGGGGGAACTTCATTTGGGAACCAGAACTTGAGCCCCGTGTTTCAGCTAAATTGCTGCTTTGTTGCTAATTCTCTGGGGAAGGCTTTTTGTGCAGCTCAGGTTTTAATTGTTGACCTTGTAAGCACTTCCAGGTCTTGTGAGATCCAGTACACCTGGGTTGTGTGTAAACTCTGGTCTAGGCCTGAGTCTTTTCAGCAAACAGCACTCCCTGCAGCTCTATGTTCCTGACCAGTCTCCACTGAGCGGTCCTGTGCTGATTGGAGGGCAGATCAGCTGTCCATGCTGTGCCCCAGTGTTCCCTCGGTGGGCCTGTCTTTCCCGCCCCCCACACTCCAAATAATTCCCATTGGATGGGCTGTGCACTGATCCCTTGTGATGACTCACCAGCCTCTGAGTATCCTTTTTTCAGTTGTTTGTGGCCCCTCGCTTCTACTTGGATCCACAGGAACCCTGTTAGTGGTCTCCCTGGCCTGGGGGCCACCAAGGCCCTCTTCTCCTCTGCTGCCTCCAAGCAACTTCATCTGAAGGGCACAGCAGCAACTTTTGCCAGCTCTTGCTCTGTGTGCTCACTGCGGCCAGCCCTGAAGTGATCAGGGCTCAAAACAGTCAGAGTGGTTCTTTCTTTCTCTCATCGTGGCTTCTCCCGCCTTCATGTACTCCGTAGGTCTCTCCTCTTCTTCCTCTGAGCTGTAGCAGCCCCAGCTTGGCTGTTGTTGCTTTTTAATAGTTGTAAATTTGTTGATTGTGGGAGAGGGTGACAGGGGGGACTGTCTATTCTGCCATCTTGATCAGAAGTTCTTATTGACGTTTTCCTATAGTTCCATTCTTGAAGTATGTTATGAGTTTAATAGACTTTTGTGGTTCAGCTTGAAAAATTAGTCATGACTAAAAATATGTGTTCAGAACAGCACTGGTAAAAATTTGATTCAGACCCTTTGAAACTTGTGCTGGGTATCTTGCATCTGCTCCGTCAAATCCTTTCTGTGCCAAGAAAGCTGGCCTGTAGTGATTTTGTCAGTGGTGATTCTTTGCTTTCTGGCTTCCAGTTAAATTAGGCTAATGTAGTGTCCCTGAAGGCGACTTGAGAGCTGACAAAGAGTGAGGTATGAAGAGCCGTTCTTCAGATTTCCTTTTTGTAAGCTTTAGCTAAGTATGTCCCTCACACAGAGGTCTCTGTTCCTCTCAAGGTGCATTATCCTACACCAGCTCCTTGTCTTCTAGGTTCTGGCAATTGCTGTCTCTGTTCCTTTGACCTAGGATGGTAATCACTCTACACTTTTAGATCTAGGTTATTAAACTACCCTTTTTTTCTCCCTACACACACCTTTCTGTGGATTAGCCCTTTATAAAAAAAATACTCTTCAAATTGCTCTGAACACATCCACAGTGTATTTGCTATAGTCTGTCTGAAATATAATCTAATGAAAGTTAAGTCAGGAGGAGGGTGGGTTGGAAGAAGCAGATTCTTTGTCGAATGATGTCGTTACTTACAGGGAGACCACAGGTAAATTATTTAACTTCTCTCAATCTTAATTTCCTTCTAATAAATTTGCTGTTGTTCCAAATGATTTGAGAGAAGTATCCTCCTATACTTGGAAGAGGATTTGCAACTATTCCTCTCCTAATTCTGTATACAGGTAGGGAAGTTAAAGGGAATGCATTATTGAGCACATACCAGGCATTATACTAGGAATTCTTGTTTCAAACTTACAACAATATTATGATGTGTGTTGTTATTTCCAATCCACCAATGATATAGGAGTATGTGTGTGTATGTGCATGTGTATATTTCATCCTGTAATTTTTAAGTCACTTTCTGAAAAGTAACTTCATCCCTCTTATGTAGGTACTGTAGCCAAGGTAATGATGGTCCATGACTGGCTTAATTGCCCTTTGTAAGTGAGAGTGAAAATTCAATGGATCAGCACTAACACTACTCTACCCTTTTGATTCTGAATTTTGCCTAGGCTAAGGACTTGGGAGTTTGGCAGTGGTTAGAAGCTTCAAAGAGATCTTATAAGTCTTGGGTCTGTAGAGAAGTTCCAAGCCAAGCACCAAGAAAATTGACCAATCTTTCTGTTTTAGTTCTGTTGCACTTACATGATGGATTGCCAAATAAAAGGGGATGAATACAACAATTTAGTTTCATATCAATCAGATCCTGCTTTATTACCATCGCAAAAACCTCTCGAGTCATGATCCAGCGAGTCTGTGATTCTGAGTCTCATAAATATAGTTTTATAATATCCATGTGCAGCTATTAATATTAATTGCTTGTGGTTTTTTAAATTCTCCACTGCTATTTGTGGTTAGTTCTGAATTCTGTGGTTAGAATTCACTGTGTTTGGGGGATCGTGTACTATTGTGCATTTTTGAGTTGCAATCTACCATCNATATGTGTTCAGAACAGCACTGGTAAAAATTTGATTCAGACCCTTTGAAACTTGTGCTGGGCATCTTGCATCTGCTCCGTCAAATCCTTTCTGTGCCAAGAAAGCTGGCCTGTAGTGATTATGTCAGTGGTGATTCTTTGCTTTCTGGCTTCCAGTTAAATTAGGCTAATGTAGTGTCCCTGAAGGCGACTTGAGAGCTGACAAAGAGTGAGGTATGAAGAGCCATTCTTCAGATTTCCTTTTTGTAAGCTTTAGCTAAGTATGTCCCTCACACAGAGGTCTCTGTTCCTCTCAAGGTGCATTCTTCTACACCAGCTCCTTGTCTTCTAGGTTCTGGCAATTGCTGTCTCTGTTCCTTTGACCTAGGATGGTAATCACTCTACACTTTTAGATCTAGGTTGTTAAACTACCCTTTTTTTCTCCCTACACACACCTTTCTGTGGATTAGCCCTTTATAAAAAAATACTCTTCAAATTGCTCTGAACACATTCACAGTGTATTTGCTATAGTCTGTCTGAAATATAATCTAATGAAAGTTAGGTCAGGAGGAGGGTGGGTTGGAAGAAGCAGATTCTTTGTCGAATGATGTCGTTACTTACAGGGAGACCACAGGTAAATTATTTAACTTCTCTCAATCTTAATTTCCTTCTAATAAATTTGCTGTTGTTCCAAATGATTTGAGAGAAGTATCCTCCTATACTTGGAAGAGGATTTGCAACTATTCCTCTCCTAATTCTGTATACAGCAAGGGAAGTTAAAGGGAATGCATTATTGAGCACATACCAGGCATTATACTAGGAATTCTTGTTTCAAACTTACAACAATATTATGATGCGTGTTGTTATTTCCAATCCACCAATGATATATGTATGTGTATGTGCATGTGTATATTTCATCCTGTAATTTTTAAGTCACTTTCTGAAAAGTAACTTCATCCCTCTTATGTAGGTACTGTAGCCAAGGTAATGATGGTCCATGACTGGCTTAATTGCCCTTTGTAAGTAAGAGTGAAAATTCAATGGATCAGCACTAACACTACTCTACCCTTTGACTCTGAATTTTGCCTAGGCTAAGGACTTGGGAGTTTGGCAGTGGTTAGAAGCTTCAAAGAGATCTTATAAGTATTGGGTCTGTAGAGAAGTTCCAAGCCAAGCACCAAGAAAATTGACCAATCTTTCTGTTTTAGTTCTGTTGCACTTACATGATGGATTGCCAAATAAAAGGGGATGAATACAACAATTTAGTTTCATATCAATCAGATCCTGCTTTATTACCGTCACAAAAACCTCTCAAGTCATGATCCAGCGAGTCTGTGATTCTGAGTCTCATAAATATAGTTTTATAATGTCCATGTGCAGCTATTAATATTAATTGCTTGTGGTTTTTTAAATTCTCCACTGCTATTTGTGATCGCAAAAACCTCTCGAGTCATGATCCAGCGAGTCTGTGATTCTGAGTCTCATAAATATAGTTTTATAATATCCATGTGCAGCTATTAATATTAATTGCTTGTGGTTTTTTAAATTCTCCACTGCTATTTGTGGTTAGTTCTGAATTCTGTGGTTAGAATTCACTGTGTTTGGGGGATCGTGTACTATTGTGCATTTTTGAGTTGCAATCTACCATCTTGAGAAGCATAGTAGTTGCTTGGTCTCTGGGCAGTAGTCCAGAAACAAAAATGGTTAGTGTTCTCATTACGTAATTTTACCCCTTAGGCCCATACATTTCCCTCTTTGGGGATTTGTGGGACCAGTTTTTCAATCTCTAAGGCTGTTTCCTTCTGCATATTGAGGTAATAGTTTCACCTACCTCACAGGGTTGTTGTGAACATTAAACATGCTAATATATGTAAGGTAATGCGCCTTATATGTGGCATTTAGTAAGTTAAATAGATACCATTCACTAAAGCCATTAGTACTCTCAGAATTAGGCAGTAGGCTATAGCAAAACTCACACTCATTTTAATTTGCCAGTGTGAGCATTTGTGTTTCCCTACCTTATTTTTTTCCCTCCACAATGCCTAGCCCTGGACCTCAGCATCAGGTAATAAGTAGCAACTTCTGAAAGGTCCATTAATGTTTAGAGGCTGCTAATGCACCAGTGAGTAAACTGGCTCACTGGGCTCTCGGGGTGATATCCTAAAGAGTTAACACTTTTCCAAAAGGGAAAAGAAGTTTAATCCTTTCACATTAGTATTTTCAGACCTATTAATCTCTAAGTAACGGTAAGGCTTTCATGAAAGCCTTGAGGAATACACTGTATTTGTTTATTCTCCCTCCAAATGGTCTATTACAGCTCACTCATTGATTTCCATCGAAGAGAGCAATTCCAGCAAAGGTTAGAAAAGGCCTCTCTCTATCTCTCATATAGCCTTTGTATTATCTGACTTAACATTTGATTATGAAAAAGTTAGATAATCAAAGGGTTTAATAAAAGAGTTAAATAAAATAATAAAATAGAGTAAAAAGCATAGCATCTGTCAAATTCTTAAAGGGCATTGTGGTCTTTTTTTTTTTTTTCCCCTGTCAGTGTACAGAGCTAATTATCAAGATAACTCTTGAATTGTGATTAGAAGGAGAAGGAGAAAAAGAGAAAAGGACTATCCTCTAAGTGGAATGAATTTTCAGGATATCTAGTCTGCCATATTGCTGGAAATGATATTTATGAAACCAAAAAGGGAAGCTGCTTATGTATTTTAGCAAATTCTGAAGATTAAATACCAAACATGGGCTGTAGTCTGTCTGCCTATTTATTTGAATGGGTGACAGTTATTTCTCTCTTACTTCATTTCTCACTTTACTTGTGAAATAGTAAGAGATTCTTTTCACAAATTTATACTGTTTGGAAGGAGGGCTCTGTTGACTACAGTCAGGGAAAGCCTAACACTTAGCAGTCTCCCTGTGTGTCAGTTACTGATTTTTCACCCATGTGGACAATAGTCTCATAGGTAATTAACTCACACTCAGATTTCAAGGTACAATTTTACCAAGGACCTTAAAACTTCAAGATTAATATGATGTGCCCAGTTGTACCCTAGTTGGGAAAGGAACCTACTTTGAGCTCTACTAGATTAAAACCCCAAGACTTCTGAATTATATCAGGGAAGGTTAGTCTTCAACGCTGATTACAATTTAGGTACAAAAACTTTGATTTATGGTAAAACTTGCTAAATTTTAGAGAACCCACCCCCTTGGAGAAGGTTTTGCCCAACGTCCTCCATTACTCTGGGAAATGCTTATTTTATTTTAGTATGTTCTTTTCTAGTTACACCTGATCTTGGTGAGGTTTCTTTTTCTCTGCTCTTGGCCAGACTGCCATGCTCTACATCATTAACCCTAAACTCTGGGGAACTGATCCCCTGACAACGTCTTTTATATTGCATTAGATCCCTTCCAGGCTGCATTTAATTGACTGAGTTCCTAGGGGGAATAGCTGGCTCCTTTTGCCTCTCTTTATTTTACTTGGCCACTCTTTAGTAGCTGGCTTGCAAATTCACTGCAGTTCCATGAAGAAAGAAGTATGACAGATAAAACAAGTGCCTGATGCCAAATTCTTTCTTTTTCCTTCTGATAACACATCTACAGTTACACCTGTCAATGAGCTGCTTTGTTCTTTTTGAATCCTCTTTCTCCAAGTAATAATAAAGTGGCTACTTTCCTCTTAAGTCCTTCACACTGCACCTTATCTATTTTTTGAAATGGAAGATGAGAGAGTAGTAGTAATTAAAATACTAGTTCTTTTTCCTTGGCTCAAATGTCTTCACTTCTGCTTTTAAATTTTTAAACCTTTTTTTTTTTTAATGACTTTTACATTCTGAGTATTTTTGCTGATCTTTATTTTTCTTGCAAGGATTAAAAAAATGAAACAACCTTGTTTTCCTCCAAATATAAAAGTAGTATGTGCTCAAGGTTAATAATTTGAATGTAGAGATATGGAGAGTGAAAGATGCCCATAATAATAATTTCTCTCTTTCTACTGCAAAAAAGCTAATCTTTATGTTTTGTTGTGTAATCGTCCTGATTTTTTAATTCATATTATGTCAATTTTTAATGGTAATAGCGCTCTTCAACAATTAAAAAAAATAAGTTGGAGAGGTGGTAGTAAAATGTATTCCCATTCCTTCTCTAACACATGCCCGGAGGCTTTTAAGAAAAAGCCCTAATATACTGTTTGAATTGTAGATTTATAATTGGGTGGTCGAGTCACTGACATACCTTCTTGTAAGGTCCTTTTGTCTCCCCAATAGAGTTCTGACATATGTTTTCTGAAGTCAGAAGCCACTGATGCCAGCTTCTTTGTTCTTTGCCCTTCAGTTTAATTCTTCTTGATGTGTCTTTCCTTGAAATAATAGCTCAGGGTTGAGACCACACACATGTGTTGAGTTTGGGCTTTGCTATTTACTACCTATGTGGTCCAGAGAACATGTCCTCATCTCCAAAATGGGAAGAGTGCTGCTTACTGTGGTTATGAACTCTTAAATTTCTCTTTGTGTCTGAATAATCATAATTAAGGGATTATGAGAGACCCACCTGCAAAGCACTATCTTCCTTTCTCCTTTAGGAAGAAACAGTGCTCTGAGATGGAGGAAAGCCAGGCAATGACAAGGTGCACCTCCCAGCTCCCTGCAAGCTATTCACCCTGAAGACAAACCAATTGTTTAATTTTCCATTGCCCCCCATGCCCAGTGTTATGAGAACTTTCTTTTATAGTTTGTTTTTTTCTCCTGATATAAAAAAATGAATCAGTCATATATCAGGTTCAGGGTGTTGGTGTTTTTTTTTTTTTTTTACATTTTAATTTACATATTTATTTTTAACTTGACAAATAAAAATTGTATATATTCATTGCCTACATGTTGTTTTGAAATATGTATATATTGTAGAATGGCTAAATTGAGCTAATTATCATAGGCATCACCTTACATACTTATTATTTTTCTGCAGTGAGAACACTTAAAATCTACCTTTCAGCAATTTTCAAATATACAATATATTGTTAGTAATTATAGTCATCATGTACAAGTGATCTCTTGAACTTATTAACTGAACTTATTAACTATCTAACTGAAATTTTTTATCCTTTGACCAACATCTCTCCCACCACTATCCCCCTGCCACTCCCCAGCCTTTGTAATCACCATTCTCCTTTCTACTTTTATGAGTTCAACATTTTAATTTAATTTAATTTAATTTAATTTGGTGGCTGGATGATATGGAGATCTGAACCCTTGATGTCGGTGTTATCAGCCCTATGCTCTTCCACGTGAGACACTGGTTAGCCCTGAGTTCAGCATTTTTCTATTCCACATATAAGAAAGATCATGTAGTATTTATTTTTCTGTGCCTGGCTTATTTCACTTAACAAAATATCCTCCATGTTCATCCATGCTATTGTAAATGATAGGATTTTCTTCCTTTTTAAGGATGAATAGTATTCCATTGTGTATATATACCAAATATTCTTTATCCATTCATCCATTTGTGGACACTTAGGTTTATGCCATAACTTGGCTATTGAGAATAATGTTACAATGAACATGGGAATGCAAATATCTCTTCAACACACGGATTTTATTTCCTTTGCATATATACCGAGTAATGGGATTGCTGGATCCTATAGTGTTTTCATTTTTAATTTTTTGAGGAGCCCCCATTCTGTTTTCCATCATGGCTATACTAATTTACCTTCCCACAGTATGCAAGGTTTCACTTTTCTCCATCCTTGCCAACGCTTACTATGTTTTATCTTTTTGGTAAT
>NW_007739933.1:11746-14262 GCF_000696425.1 Galeopterus variegatus
TGCAAGGTTTCACTTTTCTCCATCCTTGCCAACGCTTACTATGTTTTATCTTTTTGGTAATGGCCATTCCATGACGTGTGAGGTGACATCTTATTGTTTTAAATTTCATTTCTGTGAGGATTAGTGGTTTTGAGCATTTTTTCATGAACCTGGTCATTCATATGTCTTCTTTTGAGAAATGTCTATTCAGATCTTTTACGTATTTTAAAAATTGGTTTATTTATTTTCTTACTATTGAGTTGAGTTCCTTATATATTTTGTGTATTAGCCCCTTATCCGATGTATAGTTTGCAAATAGTTTCTTCCATTTTGCAGGTTGTTTCTTTCTCTGTTGATTGTTTTCTTGGCTGTGCAGAAATTTTTTAGATTTTGTAATCTCATTGGTCTATTTTTGCCTTTGTTGCCTGTGCTTTTGGATTCATAGCCAAAAAGTCATTGCCCAGACAAATGTCATGAAGCGTTCTCCTATGTTTTCTTCTAGTAGTTTTACATTTTCAGGTCTTAAATTTAAGTCTTTACTCCATTTTGAATTGAATTTTATATATGATGTGAACTGACAGTCTAATTTTATTCTTTTGTATGTGAATATCTCGTTGTTCCAAGCCTATTTATTGTAGAGGCTGTTCTTTCCCCAATGTGTGTTCTTGGCACCTTAGTTGAAAACCAATTGACTGTAAATGAGTGGATTTATTTGGGGGATCTCTACTTCTTCCATTAGTCAATGTATCTGTTTTTATACCGATACTATGCTGTTTTGATTACTATAGCTCTGTAGTTACATTTTGAAGTCAGGTCATATAATGCATCTAGCTTTGTTCTTTTTGCTCAAGATGGCTTTGGCTACTCAAGGTATTTTGTGGTTTCATACAATTTTAAAATTATTTTTTCTATTTCTATGAAAAATGTCATTGGAATTTTAATAGGGATTGCATTGAATCCCGAGATCACTTTCTGTAGAATGGACATTTTGATAATATTAATTCTTCCAATCCATGACCATGAAATCTTTTTCCATTTATTTGTGCCTTCCTCAATTTCTTTCTTCAGTGTTTTATAGTTCTCAGAGTATAGGCCTTTCAGCTCCTTGGTTAAATTTATTCCTATATTTTATTATTATTTTTTAGCTATTGTAAATGGGATTTAAAAAAAATTGTGTGTAGTTTGTTGTTAGTGTATACACTACTACTGAATTTTGTATGTTAATTTTACATCCTGCAACTTTACTGAACTCATTTATTAGTTCTAACAGGTTTTTTGGTGGAGTCTATAGGGTTTTCTATAAATAAGATCATGTGTCTGCAAACAGGGACAATTTAACTTTTTCCTTTCTGACTTAGATGCCTTTTATTTCTTTCTCTTGCCTAATTGCTTTGGCTAGGACTTACTTACTTACTATGTTGAACACAAGTGGCAAGAGTAGGCATCCTTATCTGTTCCTGACTTTAGTGGTCTAGGGCTTTTGATGGTGACTTCACAGATATGCCAATGAATTAAAAAATAATTTTGTGCCAGTCAACAGAATGCTGCCAGTGTAATGCTCTCATATATTTAGTTTGTTTACTCAATCTCTAAATAAGTTAAAGTGGTTGAGCCAATAATAGCCTCTGTTTTTTCTTCTAAGTCTCAGGATCAAATAAGCCCTTGAGGAATTTTCTCTATCTTTCTTTCTGCCATGTAATCTTTAGTGGAGAGGCACTCGAGAGAAGTTGGTTCTGCTCAAGTGAACAGAAGTTGGGAAAAACCCTTTAAACTCTCTGAGCTCAAGATATAGATTGGAGCTGTTGAAAATTTTATTACATCCACTACATCAAAACAAAACTTGAAGACCCTACCCAAATCCTTTTGCTCCTCCAGAAGGGGAAAGATCTTTCTAGAATAATCATAACATAAGGCCAACTGTAAGCTACATCCATCCCAAAGCATGGCATTCCTGATTCTTGAAACTATTGATGGAAGAGTATCTACTTTATCTAAAGGGGGGTTGGAGATGGGTGACATTACTATCTTTTTTCTCTTTTGTTCTATCACACAAAATAAATGGACTCACTCCCTACCATACGTCCAGTTTAAAAGCTGCTTAATTTGCTTAAAACATATGGATGAAGCTAAGGAAACTTAATGGAAGTGGGAAATGATTGACTTTAGCCCCCTCAAGTCGTTCTGCAATACCTGCAGTTCCTGGTACCTGTAAGCACTTTGGGAATGACTGCTCTCATCATAGCAGATGACCCTGGCACATTTTAGGGGCTTCTTGTGGCTTTATTCATATTCTTTCCCTAAACTTCTAAGTTCTTGTCATTCCACTGAAACTAAAAGCTACCACTTTGTCGTCACCTTTTCTGTCTTTATTTGTGGTGACCTGGTTATTCCTAAAGCTAAAGGTATTAAGTATCCCAAGGTGGGGATAAGAAGAATGCTCTATTCCACAAATAATGCTTTTTAATTAGGCTGCTCAATAGGTACCCTTTATATTGCAACTCTTGATTTGATTTTGTGATTTCTAATTGTCCCTAACC
>NW_007739933.1:14502-16147 GCF_000696425.1 Galeopterus variegatus
AAACACCTTCACTCCTTTTCTACTTTTGGATAACTCTGTTATTTATTTAAATATATTTATTTCATGTCTGTGATTTGCCATGAATTCTTTTAATGTTGAGAAAAGACAATTTTCCTGCCCTAATGAAGTACTTATATCAATGAGGGAAATAGAACATAAACAAGAAAACAAATAAATGTATAATTATGAAATGTTAGTCCCTCAATTCATTGGTGTTCTGGGCAAGTGATACTAAGACATAGAATGTTCCACTTGGTCTTTTGGAGGACATTATATTGGTCCCAAGTTGCCATGGTATGAGGAAGCTCAGGCCTTGTGTATATATTTCAGTTGACACTAGCTTCAGCTAAGATCTCCAGCCAAAAGCCAACATTGACTGCCAGACATCTAAGTGAGTGAGTCTCTAGATGCTTCCAGATTCAGCTTTCAAGTCTTCTCGCAGAGACTTTAACCAACAGGGAGCAGAGACAGGACATTACTGCTGTGTCCTGTCCAAATTTATGACCATTGGAATCCATAAGCATAACAAATGGTGGTTTTATGCCACTAGGTTTTGAAATAATTTGTTATGCAACCCTTTCTCTCTCCTTCCTTTCTCTACCTCTTTCTCATTCTTGAAAAAAAAAAATTATCTTAAAGATTCAGAATATTGAGAGAACAGTCTAAAAACAAGAACCATTTCTTCAAAATCATGTTAATTATTTTAATCATGGGTGCTTTGAAATGTGTAAATGTGTGTTAGAAAAAAACATTCACTTTTTTTTTTTAAAAGAGGTTTGGTATTTTTTTTTTTTTTTTTTTAACTCAGGACAANAAGTGAGTGAGTCTCTAGATGCTTCCAGATTCAGCTTTCAAGTCTTCTCGCAGAGACTTTAGCCAACAGGGAGCGGAGACAGGACATTCCTGCTGTGTCCTGTCCAAGTTTATGACCATCGGAATTCATAAGCATAACAAATGGTGGTTTTATGCCACTAGGTTTTGAAATAATTTGTTATGCAACCCTTTCTCTCTCCTTCCTTTCTCTTCCTTTCTCATTCTCGAAAAAAAAAAAATTACCTTAAAGATTCAGAATATTGAGAGAACAGTCTAAAAACAAGAACCATTTCTTCAAAACCATGTTGATTATTTTAATCATGGGTGCTTTGAAATGTGTAAATGTGTGTTAGAAAAAAACATTCACATTTTTTTTTAAAGAGGTTTGGGTTTTTATTTTTTATTTTTTTTATTTTTTAACTCAGGACAATTCCACTAGCCTCACCTCAGGCCAAAAGCCATTTTCATTACAGAAAAAAATGTTTTTCATTTCCTCAAATGGTAATATGTGCACCCAAGTAAGTACAAAGTTGAAAGTCAAAAGTTGTGATACAGCTGGCTGCATTACCTGATCTCTATTTGAATGTTAGTTACATGATTATTGGAGCTCGCTGTCACAGCAGGGTGCGGAGAGGACGTGGCAGCATCAAAAGGAAATTACATTTGCTAAAAAATATGGGTGAAAATGTCCTCAGCAATTACCACAGGTCATCTCTGCTGCACACAGCAAATGGCAGAGAAAAAGGGCTTCCTGTGGAAGGAGCAGAGAGAAGGGTTAGAACGGTGCTATTGAGATGTGTGGAATCAAAAGGGACCCCCCCATTAGGCAGAC
>NW_007739933.1:16562-17631 GCF_000696425.1 Galeopterus variegatus
ATATTTGCATTTTAAGGACAAACTCAGCAACTTTCTACTTCAATAAGCTAAGTATATATTCCCTATGTCACTTTGCTTTGCTTTTTGAAAGACTTTTCCTTCACAGTGGGAGAGAGATGTTTGAAGCCAAAACAAAGCAAGACAGTGGTCTCCCCACAGCAACGACAAAATGTTATTTTCATACATAATCAAGGGTAAAATGTCTGAACAGTCTTTTAGTTAAGAGCCATGTTTAATCAACGAGAGTGGATGGTGGTAGCTCTTTTTTTGGTCTGCTCATCAGGCTTTTTCATCTCCCCCTTTCACCTAATGCACCTAGGTGCCTGAACACAGATGGCCAGAATCGTGGTCAGGCCTTGGTCCTATTATCTATCTCCCTGGCAACAAAAATTAGTCTTCATGACCTATGCAATGACCAAGTAGNAGGGTTAGAACGGTGCTATTGAGATGTGTGGAATCAAAAGGGACCCCCCCATTAGGCAGACTCGGAGTAAACAGCAATATTAGTATAATGGGCTGTAATAAATTACTCGTGTTTTTTAAGATTTCTTTTTTATTCTTTCAGGTCAGCACAAATGCCATAATCTTGCCTTGCTTTGTGTCGCCTGCACTACCCTTTTAGATCCAGATGATTCCCATTCTATTCCAGCTGGCTGCCTTTAGATTTTTGAATTAGCACTCCGTATATTTTAATTCAATTTGGAAACTAATGGATGCCTGAACTTATTTAGTCCATCCATTCAAGCATCTTGAAGTGTGATTC
The DNA here is from genome assembly GCF_000696425.1 of Galeopterus variegatus. NCBI lineage: Eukaryota > Metazoa > Chordata > Mammalia > Dermoptera > Cynocephalidae > Galeopterus > Galeopterus variegatus. The sequence goes on from NW_007739933.1 coordinate 17,326, forward strand.
TGATTGAGACAATTTTTCTAATTATGATCTCAATTCTTCATTTTTATTTCTATCTGTCAAAAAATTAAACTCTGCTCTATTGATGACTGGAAAACTCTGGGTAAGCAATGTGGGAACATAAATTATAAATTGGTCTTCCCAATTTTTTTCTGGTATAATGGAAAAGATAAGTATTTAATAATGTTGGATTTATGTAGGTTATAATGGTCTTGTATATAACTCACCTTATTTTTGCCCAGATTTTATGGATAGTCTGAGGGTCAGATTGTGTTTCCTCTAACCAGAAAACACACACACACACACACA
>NW_007739933.1:17693-18565 GCF_000696425.1 Galeopterus variegatus
CTATTATCTATCTCCCTGGCAACAAAAATTAGTCTTCATGACCTATGCAATGACCAAGTAGAGTCCTTAAGTGATATTGATATATAGACACTGGGAGAAAAGAGGTAATGCTTTCTGATAGTGTAATTGTTTTGGCTATGGTTCCCATGTTTTCTGTCATTTTGACTAATGAATTTTAGTAAGAAGAAATGACACATAAATGTGAAGAGAAACAGTGCTGCAAGGACAGAAGATAGATACAGAGAGAGCATTTGTGTCCTAACAGCATGAAGTTGCCCATTCTTCTTTCCAAGGTCCTGCACACATTTTTGCAGACTTTCCATCAGATCACTAACCTACTTCAGTGCTCAGCTATATTACCGATACATTTTTATTTTGTAAAGATTAAGAGGAGTTGGGTTTCTGTGACTTACAATTAAGTCACATTATATTGGACTGCACAATTAGGGAGATGTATGTAGATGTGTACTTCCTTTTTCTGTAATGAGAGATACATGGGGCTAGCCATCCCTATCATCTTTTATCCAGCACCCTTCTCGCCTTTCTATAAATTAATTCATAGAGATATTTATTAACAACCTAGATACTGACTATTGAGGTTGGAAAGGCCAATAAGAAATGAGTTCAATTCTCAAGGAGCTCATAGACTCTTTGGGGAGCCTGGCATTCAAATAACCACAAAATAACCCTCATTTCCCAAAATATTCTGCAGAACACTTGCCCTAGGAGTTTTTTGTGAAGAAAGAGATTTTTGGTTTTTCAAGAATTTTATGATTACATAAATTTGGAAAATGCATTAAACCACAATTCCTTTTTAATTTGCACAATGCATATTAACATATTAAAATACATCTGAAATGCTGCATCTTTAG
>NW_007739933.1:18914-33078 GCF_000696425.1 Galeopterus variegatus
TTTTTAATTTGCACAATGCATATTAACATATTAAAATACATCTGAAATGCTGCATCTTTAGTCAAATAGTTCACAACTTATTAGAAATGTAAACTTGTGGTTCCCATATGGCCTACTGATGTTTTTTGAAACTAGTGGTCTTTGGGAAGTATTTGAATAGAGATCAAAAGGTATGGGAGAATGTAGATGGGAGAATAAGTCACCTCTGGAGGAGATAGAAATGCTTCACAGAGAAAACAGGAGTTTGAACTGGGCATTAAATGAATGAGTTTACCTACTCAGGAAAGGGGAAGGGTATTCTGGAAAAAGTTACAAGATGTAAAAAGGCAGAATATAAAAATAAAACTATGGTTTATCTGGGAATATATAGCATCCCCTGGGACTGGAAAGGGTACAGAAAAGGATAACAGCACGAAAGAGATAAGAAAGGAAAACAAGGTGGAGAAATGTAAAAGGTCAGGTTAAGACATTTGGGTCTCAGGCTACGGTGGAGAACTGCTTAATATTGTTTATTCTGTGAGGTATACATTTAACTTCAATTCAATACAACACTTAATATTTTGAGAAAAAAACTTTTTTGTTATCTAAGTCCTTTTTTCCCAAATGAAGTTTTAAAAATGTTACGGATTGGCAGAGTGAGCAGACTAAAATGGAGGGATTTAGTTTAGAAAGAATAAATTTTGTTTTCTCCCATCCCTCAAAAGTTTACCCCCTCCAATATTTTATCTTATTTATATGCAGCCTACTTTTCAATTGGAACATGCTTAGTGATAAACAATATTTTCAAGTGTTAACTGTTAAGGATATTTGCATTTTACTAATCTCTATTGATATCAGAATTATTGCAAAGTCCCTTTCTATTCCATTTTACCTGTTTAAATTCTTCTAAAACTGATTTAGAACCCCAACTCCTCTTTAACATTTCTCCCAGCAACTCCAACCTACTCATTCATTTAATACACATTTTCTCAGTACCTAAGGTCTGTTAGAATCTCTGCTAGGCACTGGAAATCTACTACAGTGGGGGAACTTCTAGTCTCCGTGAGCTTTTAGTCTAGTGGAGAGACAGAGAAGCAAACAGAAATTCCCATGATATCCCATAGGATATTATGATTAGGGTATGATCACAAGATGCTGGGGGAGTACCAAGGTGGGATACCTACTAGCTGTGCAGTGTCTGTCTCTCTGCCTGTCTGCCTTGTGAAGGTTCGGAGAGGGCTTCCAGAGGAGATGACATCAAAAGCTAAATCAAACCGATAAACAGGAATAATCCAGAAATCAGAGAATGAGTGAGAATGAGGTCATTCTGGGCAGAGAGAAGATAATGTGCCTGAAGGCCAGGAACAGGAGACCTCCATGATCAGTCTGGCCTCAAATATGAAGAGGTATTGAAAGAGATTAAGTTGAAGTGGCAGGTAGAGCATGAAGGATTCTCATATCACTTAATGTAATTTTAACTTTATCCTGAGGTCCATGGGACATCACCAAGTGGTTTAAGCAAGGAGGTGAGACTTGATTAAATTTGCATTTAAAAAACAGTAACCAAAGTTCAGTATGGAGAGGGGCAAGGTTGGAGGCTGCAAAGACTGATGAAATGATCAAGGATGGAGATGTTGGTGATCAGACCCAATGGAGGGGCAATGGAAAGAATGAGTGGGAGAGAGATGGGTGGGGGGTAGGGGCAAGGAATGGTGGGATTTGGTGATTGATAGGATATGGATATGAAGGCAAGCAAGGAGTAGAAATATGAATGATTTCTCTATCCTATAAACTCCTGTAGCCTTTGAGTTGTTGACACCAAAAATATTCTGTCTCTTATAGTTATTCATCTTCCCTTCTTGTTTGTCTTTTTTCAGCATCTAAGAAGCCTCATAAGGGTCAGGGTCAAATTTGTGTTATATGTAGCACCATGGAAATCAAGTAGTAAGTCCTAAAGAAAATGGTAAATGCTTTTTTTTTTTTTTTTTTCCTATAAAGAGAATCACATTCTGCTTTCATCTTTTTTTTTTTTTTTGTTAGAATAAAAATAATAAATGCTATCTGCCACACTGGGCTTTGGGAAGGTTTTTTCTTCTTTTCTTTTTTTTGTTTCTACTTAAATACAAACTAATAGCATTCAACCAGATTCTTTTACTTCTCTATTACTTTATCTGGATGTTTTAAAAGTAGTTTTGGTTATTCCACTTTCTCTTCCAGTTACTCTCTAATGTCAGCTAAGAAGAGCTTTTTCTCTTCTCTCACTAATCATTGCCATCATATCTCTGGCAAACTTATCATTTATAGTCTCATTTTACAGTTCTAGGTCAACTCTGTCCTGTGGGGGTAAACTAGGTGTGGAGTGTCTGATCTGGGCCTTCTAAAATATAAACGAGGGAAGAGAGGAATGCCTTTGGTCTATCAAAATACCCCAGCCACAGCTCCACTGAGCTTTGTAGGCTCCTAATTAATCAGGACAGGGAATCATGGTGACCTCGCTGCTGGCTGCCTGCTCCTAACACGTGTGCCCTGTTCTGAAAGTCCAACTGAGCAGAGAGCCTGGGGGTAGGAAGAGGAAGGAAGGAAGCCCTGCCGTTTGTTTGGTACCTGCCACGTGCCAGTCGCTATGCCAACAACTCAACGGAGTAGAAATGTATTCCCACTTTACAGATGAGTGGACTAATGCCTAGAAATTTAATCAACATGCTCAAAGCCGTACAAAAAGCAAAAGAAATAAGTGGGATTAAAACCTGACAGCAAAGCTCTGGGTCTATCCATCGCCACTTGGTGTCTTTATTCCTTTCGGTTGGCTGGGGTAAGAACATGATGGCAGTATTTGTATCACTGAGAGTGTATGAGTAATACTGGAGTCAGGAGAAAGACCCAGGAGGAGACTGAATTATCTCTTACTCTGTCATTGGCATTTGGAGACCTTTGTTATGGTTCTGGCTCTGTTGCTTTCCAGGTTTCTGATTTTAAGCTAACTTTAAACTAACTTGTTCTTTTGTAAGGGCTGCTGTGTCTGGTTGCACTGCTGTGCCCAAGTGCACTGCACAAAAGCACTTGGCTGATAGAGTATGATCATCAGCCTTGAAAAAAGGCTGCAATTTGCCCAGAGGTGCCATATAGGCTAGCATTGGCCCCGACTTTAGTTTTTTGTTTCTGACAAGTTAATTTTTTAAATTTTATACTTGAAACATAACTGATTTTACATATTTATGGGGTACAGAGTTCATTATCAGTATTTGTGTACAATATATGATGATCAAATCAGTATTATTAGCATGTTCATAAGTACAAATTGTAGTTATTCTTTGTGTCCTTTACCCACTTGACTTTAAGTTTTCTTATCTTCAGTCTAGGTAAAATCATCAGTGTGGAAGAGTATTATCATTTGAATAAGTGAAAAAGCTAGTTGTATTTTGTGTAACATATTATAGGAACTCTCTTGTTTTGGGGGGCCAATGTCATCTGTGAAGAAATATCTCCCAAGGTGTTACAACAGCAGCAAAGAGGACTACATCTTTGAATTTTATAGAATGAAGATTCGATTCCTGCCTTTAGACTTGCTAATTTTATGATCTTGGGTAAGTTACCTCTAGAAACTTTTCTATATCTGTAAAATGGGGATAATGATAATACCTACCATACAAGGTTGTAAAATTTTCATGAGTTAATATTTGTAAGGCTTTTTAAGCAGAACCTGACAGGGCTCACATTTATTGAGAACTTACTACTGTGATTGTTATTTGCCGTTTATATCTTTGTGTTTCCCTGTTATAAGTTCTGGAGCTTCCCTCATAAACAGTTCGTATGTTGTCAGTTTTGAGTTTTCACCCTTGGATATGCTAGCCGATTTCTCTGCAATGCTTTTTCTGTTGGCAGGACTTGTTATCACCTGGCTCAAATTGACTTATACAAAACAAACAAAAAGACTGACATTACATAAAGCTAGATCCAGAGGTTCAAATGATGTTAGAGGATGCAGGACTTTCTTTCCATCAGGTAACTCTGTTTTCCACTGCATCGGCTTCATGTATGGGCAGGGTTTTCCAACTCTATAGGCCTAGTAGCCCCTGGCTTACCCTTTCATTTATTCTTCAAGTTCAGCAGAAGTCTGTTTTGTCTTCCCAAGTAACCAAACAAAAATCCCTGAACTGAGCCTGTTTGCCTTCTTGGAATATGTGTTTATCCCTGAGTCAGACACTGGCCACACAAGGCATGCTTGGATTGGCCAGGTCTGGGGCACCTGCCTGCTCCTGGGTATGGGGTATGGTCCTGGTGTCAAACAATGTTCAGAACGGGTGACAGGTTGTTCCTTAAAGGAAAATTAGAATGCTGTTGCCAGAAGAAGGGAGAAAGGGTATTGGGAAGGTAAAAATGATGGATTCCCACTACATTCCCCCTGCTTTTTCCTTTTGCTATTGGCCTTTGAAATTTATGAACAAGATGAACCATCTTACAAGAATATTTCTTTAAGCCATTGGACAAAATGGATTTACACAGTAGCTTAGAGAAATGTAAAGTAGTGGAGAAAACAATGGTTTGGAATTTTTCTAATTGTTCATCTGCCTCAAGTAAGTTGTGTGGCCATTGACAAACATGCATCTTTAAAGTGAGGAGGCTGGGATCCATCTTCAAGTATGCTTCCAGCTCTAATGTTCTATGATGTTCGTGAAATAATGCTCATCACTAGCAATCACTGGTAACTTTTGGGTTTTTTTCATCTGAAAGTGGAGAATGCGCCTGCTTTGACAAGCTTTGGAATATCATATCTATGACCAGTCACTTTTAAAAAACAGAAAGGGAGCACTTATACAAGATGTCAGCTTTTCTCTAGATTTTCCTAGAGTAAGACCCCCAAATCCTTAATAGAAAATGTTGTTAGGAGTAAGGAGGGTTTTTATCTTTTACCCCATTCTTCTCTCTCCTCCCCCTTTGCCTCCATGTAGGAAGAACAGGAGAGAGGAGCTAGTATTCACTGGAATGGAGGTAACTCTCAGGGTGATCTTGGAAGTTATATACTGAAGACAGCAAAACCACTTACCCTGGTTTCCTGGATGACTGTATGGAGCAGGACCTCCTCCCACCCATCCTTTGTGCCCACCCATCCCAACTGATTTGGAACAACCATGGACTGTTATGTGAGCAAGAAATAATCTTCTGTTGTGTGGACCCACTATGTATTTGGTTTAATTTCTCACTGCAGCCTAATACAGCCTAATGCAAAGTATTAAGAATTTTGGAAGAGGATAAGGCTGGTTAGAAATAATAAACCACAGCTGTACATATTGGCCCGCACTGTGCTGGTTTTATTTTTATCAAATTTGCTGCCAATTGATTTTAGATAAAATCCAGATTTCCAAAAGCTCTTAAAAAATTAGAAGCATGTGGCAATTCTTTGACAAGATTAGAAGAACTGGCAATATTGAAATTTCATTCCCCCATGAGGGCAACTTTCTGAAGCTCAGTAGCAGTTCTGGGGATGGGACTCATACTCTCAAGGTGCCTTCAGTTCCTACCATGGCCTCTAATTCTCCCTGATGAGGCTGGCTTCACTCTTATTTTTCCTGACCTCTGTAGGGATTTGAACTTAGACATTTCTAATCTAAAGGGTGAGTCACCGAGTGCTCAGGGCTGCCACTGAAACAGTAGCTACCATGAATATAAAAGCTCACAAACCTCTGACTGCAGTACTGTAAAAGTTGTGTACACAAAACATGGTGTTAAAAAAAAGTCTTACATTGAAGAATCTGGCATGAGTACTTTTCTAGAACTTTCTATGTCCTAAAATGGGAAATGTATGTGATTGTTTAAAAGTTCATGGTATCAACCAAACTAAAGCTGAGCAATTTGCTTCATGGACAGGGAGGATGAAAGTGCGGGGTGTGTGGTGGGCCTTTACTGAGAGGGAATTTCCATCAGCATGATTTCATGGGAAGGACAAGCACCAAGCAGCCTGCATTAGCTTCTGTATTTTTTCCAGTGCAAAGGAAAATAATTCTCTGTCCTGCTGATCCTGGCACACTGAGCTTCAGTTCTTCTTAATTTAAATCCTTTCAAATATTTAGAGAAGATACCGTGTAAAACCCTCAGTCATTTGCCATTGAGGACATGAGGATGACAGGGTGAACTAGGAGGGGAAGTCTCCCTTGGGGGTGGTGCTGCAAGGAAGGCACCACCTTCCTACCCACCTACCTGCAAGAAGCACTTACTTTTTCTCAAACTGGGGAACCATGTAAATGGTGGTGTGGTGAGGAGGTTATTCAGAAGCAGAAAATAACCCTGTGTGTTCTATCATTTTTTAGATATGGTCTTCTGGTTGGAAAGCCTTTCTGATGCCAGAAGGCACTCAGAATCTCATCTGTCCCCGACTCTCTTGTCCCCTCACGTGCACCACTGGTCAGCACCACCCTGAGGTTTGGTCTTTCTGCCTTGGCTGTGGGACTGTTCCTGGTGCTGTACCACCGGCTCCCCCTCTAAGCCTGCAGTGCTGGTGTTCACACTGCAGGTTGTGCTTGTGTGTGTTTCTCACTTATTACATCTCTTAAATTCAATTAGTGCCCTCATGCTGTGGGAGACCAGCCCACTCTCTGAGAGCAAGAAAAAGATAACTTCAGAGCTTGTCTATGGCCCTGTCTCAGTGTTTTCATGGAGCCCTTCTCTCCCCACAATTTAAATTCAGTTCACGGCAAGGGTCACAAATCAGCGTTTGTTGGAATGCATTATGAAGAAATAAACATTTATCAAATTGTTTTTTGAGAAGGTGAATAATTTAGCAAGAAAAAAAAATTACCACTACCATTACAACAAAATTGTGCTGCTGACTGACAATTTATTTCATTCCTCTGAGATGCAAGGAACTGAAGCATGCTGAGTGAATATTGATCAGCTGGATGCAGATAAATGGAATTCCTTATAAGTCATGGCTTACTAACTTGTTGCCAATTAAGAACCAAAAAACAGTTAAAATGCCCCCCTTGGTATGAGTAAGGACCCTGGTGTTCGCTGCTGACCAGGATTGCTGGCTTATTATTGCCAAGTTATTGTTTAATCATGAATTATTGTAGGAGTACTTGAGAGAGGTCTTACTTTTTGGTCTGTGTAATGTTCTATTCCTTCTTGAGGAATGTTCTTCTGAATATCTATTATTATATTTTCTTATATTTTTTAGGCACTTGAACAGCATTAAGCACCATACCATATCTTTTATATAACTGATCTAATTTAATTCTCCTAACAGTCCTTCATGATAAGTCCTATTATTTTAATTTCACCCATGGGAAAACCAATGCTCAGAGAGGTGAATGCACTTCCCCTGGGGCCACACAGTTTGTGAGTGGCAAAGAAAAGGGTTGTGTATGGTTCGGTCTAATTCCAAAGCCTTTGCTCATAAATACAATCCCATTCCATATTATTCCAGACATAAACCCCTTATGATTAACTCTGAACCATCCTCCAGGAAAGTTCATGATTTGGGCAGTCCATAATGGCATCTCTCTTTCCAGCAAATGGGGAAAAAATGAGACTTTTTCTAAAGTTAGAAGCAATAGCTTCTGGAAACTCGCATAGGGAGGCCTGCACATGTGAAGAGAGCAGGCTGCTTGTCTGGCGTTTCATCCAGCTCACTGGGCACTCGGGAAACACCTACTGTGTGTTCTTTGTGTGAGGGCAAAGACAGAACAGTGAGAGATTATGGGCATCTGACTGGATTGTAGGGCAGTGAGAGACTGTAGGCAATGGAATCAACTGCACAGTGTTGAAGTTGCACAGCGTTGCACAGTTGATCACATTAAATACCTAGTGTTGGGTGAGTATCTCAGCTCTCAGCCTATTTCCTGAGCTGGTAAATGGAGCTGATGGTACTTACCATGTGGGATATTTGCCTCTGTGCTCTCAGAGCCATTCTTCACCCTTCCTCATCTCTGAACCACAGTGGAGGCTGACACCTGCAAACTCTCTTCTCAGCTGGCTTATTCTGGGTTTGGTCAAAGGAAAGTACTGACGGGAGAGTAGAGGAGTGGAGGAAGAGAGGGGATAGAGTATTTCTTCCTCTCTCGGTTTTGTGCACCCTCTCTGGCAATAGCTGCATCTCTTTCTACTGCTCCAGTTCCCACTGGACAAGTTGGCCATGGCTTCAGCTTCCCTAATGGTATTGACCCAGGACTCTGGTGACATGCCTTCTCCCTTGTCTTTCCTGCCCGGGGTCACAGCTTCCTGTTTTTACTAAATACTGGGTAGCCTTACCATTCCTGTTGGTTTTCTCAACTCTCCATCACCTGTGTGATTTCCTGCATTAAATTTCCTATATTTGAAACAGAGTGGTTTCCCTTTTTCTGACTAGACATTGACTGATAAACCCACCTTTCAGCAGTCCTAGGATGGAAGGAAGAAATGCATTTAAAGCACGTAGCATGTAAGAGATACTCAGTAAACTTCAAAATGCTTCGGGAAAAAGGAATAGTGAGGAAGATAAAAATTAAAAGAATTATGATATAGTAGATTGTAAAAAAGACAGTAAAAAGTGATTCGGGTGGAAGTTCAGACACTTGGGTTTAACTTCTGGCTCAGAGTTTAGCCATCTGTGAGAATTCAGGTGAATATCTTAAGTGCTCATGGCCTTAGCTTTATATACCCGACAAATAAGACATTCAGAAAATAAAGTATTTCCCAGCTACAAAAATGAAACATATTAATTCAGTTGAGGATAAATGGTGGGGATCAGGGAGAACTTCATGAAGAGGGGAAATTTGGCTGAGTCCTGAGAAATGATTAACGCAGCAGCTATAGATGCCACAGCAAGACTGGACAGCTGGTCAGAGAATAAACATTCTAGACAAGGGCATTGGAAGAGATTGTGTTAGAAAACTAGACAGCTCTATACACGATCCAAAGAGGACCAAGTCTTTTGCAGATAGTTAGGTGTCTCTAATCAGGAGAGAAGGGAAACATATGAAGACATTCCCAAATTCCTTTCACCCCCTTTTTTTTCCTTAAATAGACTTAATTTTTTAGAGCAGTTTTATATTCATAGCAAAATGGAGCAGAAGATACAGAAAGTTTCCACACACGCCCTCCCCTCTCCATGTACACACAGCTTCCTCCATGATCAGTGCCACCACCAGAGTGGTACATTTGTTACGGTTGATAAACCTACAATGACACATCCTTATGACCAAAGTCCGTAGTCTACATTAGGGTTCACTCTTGGCATTGTACATTCTGTGGATCTGGACAAATGTGTCCACCATTATAGTGTCGTACAGAGCAGCCTCACCGCCCTGAAAATCCCCTGTGCTCTGCGTATTCATCCCTCCCTCCCCCCAGCACCCGGCAGCTACTGATCTTTGTACCAGCCCCAGCATTTTTCTTCTTCCGGAATGCCATTTAGTTGGAATCATACAGTACATAGCCTTTTCAGATTGGCTTCTTTCACCTAGTAACGTGCACTTACAGTTCCTCCATGTCTTTTCTTGGCTTATTTGAAGCCATTTTTAAAAGGAAACTAGATTTCTGGGTGTTAATTTTGGGTTTTCACATCATGCCTGCCCCCCACCCCCAGGTCAGTGCTCCCCGGCCACTGTAGACAAGGGTTCTCTGGGCTGGATAGCACCGGAAGGAAAACTATCTAGAAGATGCTCTTTGGCTCCATTTTCCACTCACACTGTCAGCCTCTACAAGATGTGGCTGACAAGATGTCCCTTCCCTTAAATTCCCTATTTAAGGAGAAGCTGCTTCAAATCCCTTGCCAGTCAGCTATGTGGTCCCAGAGCCCCAAGCACGATGTTTTTGTCAGCTCCAGCTGCTGTAACAAATGACCATAGACTGGGAGATGAAATGACACATTCATTTGTCACAGATCTGGAGCTGAGCGTGCCAGCATGGTCTCACTAGTGAGGGCCCGTGTCAGGGTCTTCTCCCTGCATCCTCACATGGTAGAATGAAGAGAAAGCGCTCTCTCGTGTCTTCTTATGAGGGCATTGAATCCCATTCATGAGGGTTCCACTCCCATGATCTAATCACTTTCCAAAGACCCCACCTCCTAACACCATCGCCTTGGAGTTTAGGATTTGAATATACAAATTTTGGAGGGACAGAAACATTCGGATAATGGCATACAGTGACCGTATCTTTACCTGGTAATTATTTGCAGCTGCACAATGAATGTGAGTTTCTTTGGGGGAATGAAAACATGGCTGTGGAACGTGACCTACCTTATCCCTCTGCACATTTAGGAAAATGCCCTGTCCCCTGCCCGTTCCCCTATTTGCAGGCTGAGCTGACTTGGTGGGAATACCCTGCTCTGCCTTGTGAATGGGTTTCAACTTACCACCTGGAACTGGGTCTGTTACCTTTCTGATTTTACTGCAGTGAATCAGCACTCTGCTCTTAAGCATATGACAGAAAAGAGAAAGGAACCCAATGGTTCATTCTCAACTGTCTCAGCACGAAGAGGGACGCAACATGAGCAGCTCCCACCACCCGGTCTTGCCAAACCCTGAGCGAGGTGGCTGTGGCAGCCACCTGGGCCAGTGTGGGGCGACCTCCTTCTGGCACTTGGCGCAGTTCTTCAGTGCCGGTGCCCCCTCCCTGGCTGGTTGCTCCTTGGTGCTCCACCCCCATTCTTATCCTTCCCTTGTCACAAGCCCTAACCTTAGGAATCCTACCAAGAAATAACAATGAGGACTTCTAGCAAGTTGTGATCTTCCATTTCTTTGTAAGGAAATTTGCCCTGCGCTTCTGCTCCTTGTCGGGTAATTTGGGATCCGAACTGACCTGTCCTGAGAGGTCATTCTTTGTATCCTGAATCGAACAGTAGTACTGAAGAGGCGCTGGCTACTCAGATTTTAGGTTGTGTTTCTAATCCCTGATACAGCCTCTGCAGACACCCACAGAACATTTACTTTCCTAGGTAAGTAACTGTAAGCAGACAAGTCAGGATTCCGGGGACAAGGACTTTGCTTCAGTATAGTGACTTATTTTAATGTCCTGAAATATATTTGAGTAGAACACTTAGACAACTTATTAGTTGGGGACTGGCCTAGGACAGTTGTTTGGGAAACTCTTCCTTTTATAATTTCGGATGCATTAAAATTTTTGGCATTTGCAGTGGCTGGAGGCTAAGAAAATATTTATGGGGTGCAGAATATCTTTTCATCTGCTTGTGAAACCTATCTAGTTTCGAAGTTGGTGTTTTCCCCTTGCCGGCTTTCTCACAGGGTGTTAACGAGGAAGGAGTTAAATTGGAGCGAATGAGACTGAAGGAAGGAGAATATACATTTACAAACTGCTGTTGCACGTTTTGATTTGAGCTTCCACTGCCAGATAGCTTGGCAGGCACCAGAAACAGCTACTGCAGAACTAGAAAGTTACATGAATACCAGAGGGAAAAAACTGATTTGCTCACTAGGAAGCTCTATTAAGTGAACATCTGTTAACTGTAAAAATCCCATGCAACAAATGGGAAAATATAATGAAATTCAGAGCTTTGGAGCAAATTAAAATCATAAAATACCAGTGTGCAGGAATCTCTGTGTTTCACTATTCTGAAATTTACATGGAAACTTGGAGCAAGGCAAAACAAAGTGGAAACACTTGAGATTATTTACTGTGGGTATGGAATAGAGCTATCCTTTTCTGTGAAAGAAAGCTAGGAATTGGGCAAAAATGTGCTCAGTGAGCAAGTTCATACAAAAAGCTCTCCGGCTGATAATTGTTGACACAATAAAATATTGTGGGTCTGCAGTAGGAGGGCTCAAGTCGGAACAAGGAAAGTCTGGGACCTGGCTCTATCCTTTGCAGAGTCAGGGACTGTTACAGATTTGTGTTGTCCAGATGCTACTGAATTCCTAAAGGAGGGAAGGGAAGGAACAGAGAATGTATGGTTTTTCCATATGGTTTATGCCCAAGAAGAATGCCTTAGCAATGTGGTCTGTGGAGGGAATTGTGTTTAAAATGCTCATCCCATTTGGTGTTTTGAATACAAAAGACAATGCCAGATCGGGATTTGTGCATGCTCACAGTTGTGGAAATTCCATTAGCTGTTTCCTTGGTTGTTTTGAATTATAACCATCCTAGACTGGGCAACAAGAGAAAAACACAGGTTAACTAGAAAGAACAGATCTATGTGGAAGATAGGGTGAGGTCAGCTTAATTTCAATACTACATAAATTCCTCTGGCCCCTTGGGCGTTTGTTATATTAATGTCTTTGAACGATTCAGCAGTGGCATTGGAGTTATTTAATCTTGTGATTATCTGCACTGATTTCCTAGGGGAGCAAAGGAGGGGTGGGGAGTTAGCAAAAGAATGTGAAGCATAACAGAGAGGTCAAAGGCTCCTAGCACAGGAGAAAAATTTTGATTATTGCCAGGTGCATATAAATGGAACGGGCTTCTGGAAAGAGGTGCTCTGCCCCATGTTTTGCTGAGCTCTAATTGGAGACCTAGCTTCCCTAATTGTTCAGTGAGGTCTAACTACTGTAGTTAAGAGGGAAGCTGTATATCAGGGGGCAGAGGGTAAGGCTTTTAAATAAGGCTTGTCTCCCAAATGCCTAAGCAAGAAATTGGAACAGAAATATACTGTAGAGCTAAAAAGTCTTAAAGTGCCTCTTAAATCTTTACTACAATTACCATAATGTAGAATAATAGAGCTGATACTATTTTTAAAAGCTTTTGAAGGTTGCAAGTAGCAGCTATAAATTGTGGGTTGCAGAAAATCTGTAACTGTAGTTTTTCAGAGGCTTTTTATTTTAATGAAAGAGAAAAGGTTTTAATAAAACCACAGAACTAATAGGGGACATTGTGGGGTAATGGGAATGTCTCCTTAGCTCTAGAAGTGCAAAGGAGTCAAAATGCTTGGCAGTGTGTGGTTATTAAAAAAAAAAAGTCATATTCTCCTTCCTGGCCACTTTTGAGGACATTCAGGTAAGTTTGATTTATTAAGTCAACAACATGGAGGTAGGCAAGCATGACAGCCAGAAATAATCTGACACTGGCAGAAATGTAAATAGTTTGGAAAAAATGAGGTAGATATTCTGACTCCCTTTGTGAAGGCAAAACCAAAATGCCAACAAGACACCTTGCTGTAAAGAGAAATTCAGCACCAATGACCTGATTTCCCTGGAGAAAATTGTTCCCATGTGTATTGAGATTTGTTATGGTGGGACTTTTGAAAGAAAAACTTCTAGTCATGATAGGATGCTTACAGATGCCTTTCCTCCTACTCTTACCTCACCCATTTGTACAAATAAAAGCTAGGTCAATATCTTTTCAGCAATCACAATTAGATACTAACCAAGAACACCGTTCTCATTTGAGATCAGTGATTAATATTGATGAGTGATTAATTCATAATACATCAACAAATAGTCAATAATAATTTGATAGTTGAGAGGAATGCTATAATTAATGGCTGGTGGATCTTTAGCAGGTGGAGCCGCAATGGTTTAAACTACAGACACTTATCAGCTGTACTTGCTGTGATGAGGACTGCAGGGGCAGAACAATGTATTGTGTGAGAAGATTTCCTTCTTTACATCCTCCTTTGTTTCTTCCCTCTTTTCTTCCCTTCTTCCCAAAATTGTGAGCAAAAGCTCTTCGGAGGCAAGGACTCTTAGAGTGTAAGGGAGGAGACTGACACATAGGCAATCAGGATGTACTGGGACAAGGGCAGTGATAATGGTGATCATGGGGCACACCCACCCAGAGCATCGCAAGGGTGGCAGAAGGTGTTAATTTGACTGAAAAGTGACTTCTAGGATGAGCTTTGATGGATGAGTTGGACAGGTCTGAAAGGGAAGTGGGCGAGAAAAGTGAGGAAGGAGGAAAGATAGAGGGCTACGACATTGCATGTGTAGTAGGGAAAAGAAATGTTTGAGGTTGACGGGAGAACAGATGTCAGATTGCAATGCTGGTGGACATGGTGCCAGGTACCAGGATCTCTTAATAAGTATTTACTGGAGGAATTCATGAATACCCAATCAGTTGTTGGCTTTTTCATTACTAACCATAGTAATCATAAGCCTCTTAGTTCCATCCAGTCAATTTCTGCCTTTTTAATTTTAACTGATGGTGTCAAGGTACATATGTGTCTACATCTTTAACTTTTGTTATTCTTCATTCATATATTTTTTCCAACCACTTTCAAGACAGTGCCAAGCTGTCTTCTCTACACAGAGCTTTCCTATAT
>NW_007739934.1:0-12095 GCF_000696425.1 Galeopterus variegatus
GAGTAACCCTCCTATGTCTCATTATGGCTTTCCATGCCTTTGTGGACTCAGCATGTTTTTCCTCCTCTTCCCCTGAGTTCCAATGGTTTCAGGATGCTAATTTTATGTTTTAATTGATATAAGTTGTTTCCTTGTGGAAGGGAGTGATCCTGGGGATCATCCAGTCTACCATCTTGGTGACATCACCATTCAGGAAATTTATTTTCAAGTGATAATGTTCTGTTTGAAGATTATCCAGGGAACTGGGCACTCACACACACTGCTATTGATAGTACAATCACTGAAAACCTTATGGAGGACAATTAAGGGGAAAAATTATATGTACACATATTTGTAATACATATACATATAACCAAATTATATATATACAAATAGATATGTATATATGGTTATATGTATGTGTGTGTGTGTGCAGTTTGTTAAAGCTTCATACACTTTGAACCAACAATCTCACTAATAGGAATTTATCCCAAGAAAACAATTATACATTTAGCTCCACATATGTTTATTTTAGCATTTTTATGATGGTAGAAATTGGAGAACAAAATAAATATTTAACAATAAGAATTAAAGCAATTAAGATCTTGTTAAAGCTTCATACACTTTGACCCAACAATCCCACTAATAGGAATTTATCCCAAGAAAACAATTATACATTTAGCTCCACATATGTTTATTTTAGCATGTTCATGATGGTAGAAATTGGAGAACAAAATAAATATTTAACAATAAGAATTAAAGCAATTAAGATATTTTAACTGATCCTTAGGTTGAAAATCACTTATCTAAAAGAGTATTAAATTCTAAGTTCAAAATTTTATACACAAAAGTAAGGTTACAAAAATTATAATTACATTTGTCCCTTTTTCCAATTACATATTTTAAATTGACTGCTAAACATGTGTGTATACATATAAGTGTACTTCAAAAAGATTGTGGAAAACTGGATTAAAAAACAATATGAATCCTTCCATGAAGTATTTGAAGACCCTTTGTGTATATATATATAAATTATAAAGGTCATATGTAAAAATATATCTTTTAGAACAATCAATGAAGTGTTTGTGTGTCACATTTTCTACAAAGAATATGCATTATTTCAAGTAAGAAAAAATAGAAAGTAATTATTTAATGAGTACTCATCATGTCATCATGAGCATTGCTGAAAATAAACAAAATGTAATAAAGAAAAAAAACACAGAAAAAATGACTGAAACGTGGCTGCAACAAAATAGCAAAAGTATCTTAAAAATAAAAGGATAATATTCTGGTGATTATATAACACTAAATTTGAAAATACTGAAATTCACAAAATGTACTAAAACATCCATCATAGGAAATCAACTCAAAGTCTACAATTCTGCAATAATAATAATAAAATAAACTGAATCAGGGAAGAATTATCAGAAAACTATCCTCCTAAGTGGCCAAATGGTTTCATGGGAATAATCTTGAAAAGCTTTAAAGTATAATTTCCTTACTAGGTGAACTATTGCAGGTCAAAAATATAGAAAGCTACTTAATAATTTTGTGACACATATCAAAACTTGAATAAGATATATAAAGTTTTCTCACAAAACATGAATCCTAAATCAATTTTAAATAATAACATAAATCCTAAATCATTATGCACCAAAAATAATAATTTAGCAATATTAAAAGAATTATCTACCATAATTGAAAAGGGTTTCACCCACATGTTTCAAGATTGCTTAATAGTAAATATTAGGAAATTCATTAAGATTATGTATTATAAGATAAGGTTCAACAATAAAACATTATCTGAAAGAATTTCATTAAATTTAATACCAATTTCCAACTTTAAAAGCTTTTAGAAAATAACTTATTTTAAAGTAGTAAAAATTTTAGTAAATACAAATCACCAAACTTAACTGAGGAATATTAAAGATATTTGAAACAATGGAGATATATAACATTTTCCTGAGCTGTAAAACTGACTATTAAAACATTTTAGTTTCTCCAAATTGATAGGCTTACCACTCAACTTAAAATGCTGGACAGCTTCTTGGAACGTGATAAAATGGCGTTAAAGTTTATTAGAAAGAGTTTTTTAATGATTAAAAATTTTAAATGAATATCATAATGAAAATAAGAAGGCAGATGAATGGAACAGAAGAGCATATTCTAAAACCATGTGGGTTTATTATTTAATAAAATTAACATTATAACTTAATAAGGAAAGGATTATTCACTAAGAGGAGTTGGAATTTTAAAGGTTAATAATAATATTCCTTTCTTTCCCATGTGATGAGAATATCCAAGAGGCTGAGAGATAGAGATCAAAGTATCTTCTGGGTACTTTATTTCTGATAAAAGCTAAATTGAAGAATATGGTTTTGATGTGTGGTCTGAATGAGACTTCCAAAAATTCTCCCCAGAATTAAACTTCCTTAGCCAGTCACATATAAATCTGGAAAACTGCAGGAGAACCCTATAAGACCATCTTCCTTAGGACATTGGCAGAGAACAGTCCAGAATGCAGATCTGCAGTCAGGTGGATCCACAGATGGTGGAGGGAAAGGATGAAACCCACATGCTCAGCTTCTCTCCTACCTTCCTGTCAGATACACCTCCCCTGGAGGAGTGAATGTGGAGGCTGAGAGGCAAGGAGTGTTACTCTGATGCAGGTCTCTCTACATAGAAACCTGCAGTCCCAGGTAAAAGGAGGAAAGAGGGGTCCCCTCTAATATGTCACTGGAAGAGTTGAATATTCATGGAGTGAAAAAACAAAGTAAATCTTTATTTCACATCATGCATTCTATCTATAAATAATTTATTAGACTAAAGTCATGGTTTTCTGTATTAATGCAGTGGTTTTTTATTATGCTGTCAAGTTCTATTCCACAGCACTACCTTGGAGCCACTGCAAGGGAAAGATGGGGTCCCAGGCTTCTCATCCTGCTTCATCATTAGGAGCTAAGCCTGTCTGTTCTACATATTCAGCTTTCCAAGTAAGGTTTTTTTTTTGAAGGAAGTGCACTAAACTAAATACTTCTATAAAATAAAATTTTTTTAAAAAATTTTTAACTGTAAGAATATATACATGGACATATTTATATATACAGAAAATAAATATGTATATTTATATATACATATTTATTTATACAGGGATGACTATCATGGCATAAAGCAATTGAAATTTGAAGAAATGTATAGGTGACAGATACATAGATAAATAGATCAATAGAGATTTGGACAGATAAATATCAAAAGTTTTTGTACTGTCTAAAATCACAAACAAAATGAAAGGTAAAAAACAAAAATATTTGCAACAAGGGATACAAATGAACAATTGATTTCCTTAATATATAAAGAAATACTACAAATCAATAAGAAAAAGACAAATGTCTAGGTAGAAAAAAATTGGCAAAGGGCATCCTAGGGAGATAGGCTTTCCAGAGAATTGGAGAGGTAGAGAGAGAGCTATTGTTCAGGAATACTTGGGCAACAGCTCTGCTTTTTCAGCCCACCCCATCCCCAGATAAGGATTCAAGCTTTGGTATAAAATATTACATACCCAGTGAGTGTCACAGCAGTGAGATGCCCCTTAGAGAATAAGCTCCAGGGGAAATAAAGCAAAGATAAGTTGAATGGGCCTCTTCCCCCAGCCACCTAAATGATGTTACGCTCTAAAGTATGTCAGTTTCCCAGGGCTGCCTTAATAAGCACCACACACTGAATGGCTCTCAACAACAGAAATCTATTGTCTCTCAGTTCTGCAAGCCAAAAGTTCAAAAAGCCAAGGTGTTGGTGGGTTGATTCCTTCTGGGGGATCCAAGGGAGAAACTATTTCATGCTTCTCTCCTCACTTCTGCAGGTTGCTGTCATTCTCCCCTCTGTGTGTCTGTTTATCTCTGTATCTCTCTTCTCAAAAAGCACCAGTCACTGGATTTAGGGTCCACCCTAATCCAGTATGACCTCATCTTAACTTGATTACATCTGCAAAGGGCCTATTTCCAAATAAGGTCATATTCGCAGATACCAGGAGCCAGGACCTGAATATATATTTTGGGGGGCCATGATTCAACCCACACACCAACAGACCAGGAACAGACCAGGTAAGGGTGTATAGTGGCCCCTTCCCACCAACCTACAGACAGACTTGCAAATCTCTACACAGGTGTAGGCTACTGACAAGGACATTAAGGCAAGTAAGCAGAGAAAGTGTAGGCAGCCTCACTAGTATTCAAAGGAATACGGACTTTAAACACAAGACATTATTTTTATTTATTTATTTATTTATTTATTTATTTATTTATTTATTTATTTATTTATTTATTTATTTATTTATTTATTTATTTATTTATTTATTTATTTATTTATTTATTTATTTATTTATTTATTTATTTATTTATTTATTTATTTATTTATTTATTTATTTATTTATTTATTTATTTATTTATTTATTTATTTATTTATTTATTTATTTATTTATTTATTTATTTATTTATTTATTTATTTATTTATTTATTTATTTATTTATTTATTTATTTATTTATTTATTTATTTATTTATTTATTTATTTATTTATTTATTTATTTATTTATTTATTTATTTATTTATTTATTTATTTATTTATTTATTTATTTATTTATTTATTTATTTATTTATTTATTTATTTATTTATTTATTTATTTATTTTTATTTATTTTTTTTGTCCTTTTTGAGACCGGCCACACCACACTCAGCCAGTGAGCACTGTGAGCACACCACACCGGTCATCCCTATATAGGATCCGAACCCGCGGCGGGATCGCTGCTGCACTCCCAGCACTGCACTCTCCTGAGTGTGCCGGGCTCAGCCTTAAACACAAGACATTATTGACACATATAAAATGGTTAGCAGAGACTAAAACATAGAATACTAAATATGAAACAGGATACAATGAAATCCGGGCCCAAGGGAGGCAGTGGCATTTGTAGGGAAGTATTCAGTTGTAGAATCTTCCTGAAAGACAATTCAGAGATAAGTACCAAAAACCTTTATTCCAAGTATTCACAAATATTTACTGGATGTTTACTATGCACTGAGCACTGTTGTAAAGCCGCTGATTCAAAGATTCTTCTTTTGGAAATGTATCCAATGAAAACTAGTAGAAATGCAAGCAAATATTTATGTGTGGGAAATTCATCGCAGTACAAAAACAGCCTAAATGGCCAACAATAATGAAGTGAGCTAATATTTATCCTACATATATAATTTAAATGATATAGAACGATAAAAGAAAAATCTGATGAACAGTTAAGATCTAGAAAAATTTTACTAATTTTTTGCAAAAAAAGGATAATAAAAATCTACACTTATAGTATGATTTCAATTTCCGTATTTATTTCTATATCCTGCCAACATGTATTTATATAGCATCAAATATTTGCTAAAACTTAAAAAAGAAGAATCTGTAAGATCTCTGGGTGAGATTAAAGGTCAACTTATATTTTTTCTTTTTTTTTTTTTTTTTCTCCATTTTACAGAAATTGCTGGAGAAAAGGCCAGCACATAGTAGAGTACTTTGTGCTTAAGTCATGAATAAAAATATGTCCTAAGATATAATGGAAGAATGGAAGTCAGGGAAAAAAATGTAATTTCAGTTTCAAATACTTTCTGTTTAACAAGGGTTGGAATTTGAATGTGAATTCACATTTGAATTCACCTTTAATTGCAGAGAGGTCCTTTGGAGAAAAAGAAATGCTATAGAGAGTCTTTTAAATTATGCATGGGTAAGGAGAAGGCTGCTCAAGTGGGGAAGTTTAGAAAATCTGAGGCTGAGAATCAGAAGAGGAGAGGGCAGCACTGTGCGAAGAGAAGACTGCTTTTGAGAGAAAGGGTAGAAATTCAGGTGAAAGGAAGATAATGGAGGAAATATTTATTAGTTACTTGGGTTGTACTGCACATTTGGTTAAGGAGACAGTGGGGGACAGGGAGTAGCCAGAGGGTAACAGAGGTCTTCCCCAAGACAGCAAGTGACTCTGGGCTAGGCTGAGCTCCTTGGAGGCCCAGCTGGCCACATATACATGTCTCAGAGTTGGTGCATGTTCTGCCTCCAGATGGAGCCCAGAAATTTCTGGAAGGTACCCTCAGCATAGATACCAAAGTTCTCATAGGTGGTGGCAAGTGATGGCCTTCCAAGTAGCCTTGTGGCCAGTAGGTTGTGGGCAGTTGGGACCCGAAGCAGGAAAAGTAAAACAGAGATAAAATAGCACCTGGAGTCTGTACCGAAATAATGGATGGGGGCACTTTTAGTTGGGCCTGAGGTTTTGCTATCTCACGGGAGAGGGTTGAGTACATGAGTTTATCATTCCTTCAATTTTCAATTCTACCCACATTTTCAACTATATATGCATTTCTTTTAGAATCCGAAAAAATAATTCAATGCCCCCTCTATTCTATAGTGCTTTCTTGTCTTGAACTGCCCTGTCTTACTTCTGCCATTGAGAGCGAAGACTTTTTAAAGAACCTCACCCCCCTCCATTCTCTCCTCAGGGGTCTCTCACCGCTGACATGTTCTTAGGAAAGTCACAGATCACTTTCTAAAGGTCTTGCCAACAGGCACTTCCCAGCCATTTTCTTTTTGTCTTCTTAGTCATATTGACTGCTGTCGACCACCCATCCTTCCTGAAACTTCTTCCCCAGTGATGCCCCTGACTCTACTCTCTCTTTCCTCTCCTCCTACCACTCTATCCACTCCTGGTCTATCTCTGAGAATCCTCTTCTTTTGAAGTCCACCTCTTAGAAGCTGCTGTTTTCCATAGCTCTGGCCTGGGTCATCTTGACTTCTCTTACACGTCCTCTCTGGGCTATCTTATCCAGGCCAACCTTTAAATCCTCATGGCTTTATTTACTGCTGAGTCTGCAGGGCCTAGGTGCATGGAAAGCAGTGGCCCCCCTAGCATATCTGACATTCTCACCAGATCATTATTTAACACTGCCCTCTACCCAACAAAACTATTCTTACTAATCATGGAATCATCAATGGTAATCATTATTTTCTTAATTTGCTTTTCAATTTTAATTCTCTTTCAGTGTACAAGAAAGAACAAATTTTAGGGCTAGCAGGTTAGCTCAGTTGGGTTAGAGTGCAGTGTTATAATGCCAAGTTCAAGTGTTCAGATCCCCATACCAGCCAGCTGCCACAAAGAAAAACTAAATAAATAAAATAAACAAAGCAGGAGAAACATGCATGTCTAAAATAAACAGAATAAATTTTAATTTTAAAGCATTATTCAAATTCAGTAAAATATTTCATGTAGGAATGAAATTCAGACTTTCCAGTTTCACACTCAGATTTACTGTTTTAAATTGAAGTACAAAATTAAAAACTCCAAACTGTCAAATTGGTATCACAGAATTAGCATAACCCAAGTTCTGCTGCTTTGTCTTCACAATTCACTGTGCTCACATAAGTTGATTTATTCATTTGCATAGTTCAAATGCAAAAATATGTAGTATCTCAGGGGATGGAGAAAGAAACCGCTCTCGCTCTCAGAGTGACTTTGAACAGTTCCAATCATAAACTTACTCTTAAAACAAAAGCATGTGGTTGAGTTCACAGGTGTCAGAGGCTGTCTATAATGGCAGTTCTTCGAATTAATACAGAAGACAATGTTTATGAAGGGGGAAAGAATAAAAATGTGCTAATCTGAAGCTTGCAAACATATTGTTAGAGCTCAACAGCAACTGCAGCAATTGTCTAGGATTTATAGCAACAAAAGGTTTTTTCAGGGAAGAGTAATTTTATCACTAGCATTGTGGCACTGATGGTACTAAAAAGACCAACTCTTATTTAGTTTTAGTCTAGGCAGGCAATGCACTGTCTTATTGCTGGCTGCTCCACTGCCCCCACGGTTGGTACGGTATTAACAATAGATACTTGTGGAATGGATGGGTACATTTGTTGAGTGACTCTGAGTGCCTCTTCAGCCAGACTTCTGCCCTAAATTCTGTAATTACTTTTCTTTGGGTATCTTCACTCCACTGTCCCAGAGGAACCTCAATTCTGTGGTTCTGTACTGTATTAGTGAATGGCACCAAATTCCACTGAGTGCCTCAAGCCAGAAGCTTGAGATTTGTATCTCCCTACTCCTCCCAACCAGACACAAAATGTTTATTTTACCTCCTGAACATTCTAGAATTCATTCTCTACCTCCCATTCTCACGAAACTGGGCTAATTCAGCACTTGAACATTCTGTCCAGGATCCTTACAACAGCAGCCTCTTCCGTCTCTCAGACTTCAGTCTTTCCTTACTCTAATCTTCCTGAACTTCCCTAAACCTCCTTATTTTAAAAAAGGGTATTAATCTCTACCACAAAGAATTACTGTGAGGATTAAATAGCACATATGATATGCCTAGTACTGCATCTGGCCCATAAAGATGTTCAAAAATAATGTTAGTTTTTCTTCCTAAAACATTGACACTCTGCTGCCTGCAAAATCTGAGTATTTTGAGAGAAAGTAATTGTAATTTTGATACTGAATTAATAAACCATAATTTTACATGCATAAAAAGCCAAATTATGCAGATAATTTCAGTTGTATAAATGTGACCTAATGCAAAGTTTTCCCAAACTCATTTTTATTATCAGCAACACTTACCGATCATTACTTTGCACAAAAAAATTATAAGTTCTGTATATATAGACATAATATGCAAGAAAATATCCAAGCTCTCATGAATTTTATAATTCCATACACACATAGTGACCCAGAGTGACTCACCTAACTCACAGGGAGTCAGGATAACACATGATAAGTGCTAAATAAAAGTCACAACCATCCACAAAAGAGAGAACCCATCAAACCAGGGTAATCAGAATAGTATTTGAGGAGGAGAGAAACCAAGATGTATTCTAAAGGAAAGCTATACAGCTATACTCAGGTAAGAAAAGGAGAGATAAGTACACTTTTGATACAAAAAAAAAAAAAAAATCACAAAGGCACAAGATAGGAATGCTAGAAGGACATATGACCCAGCTGAGGAGTACATAGAGTTCATGGAAAGATGTAACAAGTGAAATTTGGAAAGAAGACTGAGGCCAGTAAGTGGATGGAATTAAATGCCAATATAATTAGGCTTTTCTTTGAAAGTAATGAGCATTAATACAGAAGCAATGATAGCCTCCTATCTTGTGGCCCTACCTTTGTCCACGTCTCTCCATAATCATTATCACCTTTCCAAAACCCAAATTTGGCTATGTCATGTCCTTGTTTGAATTCTCTTTCATGATTCTCCAAATGGCCAATGAGCACATGAGAAGATGTTCAGCATCACTAATCACTAAAGAAATGCAAATCAAAACTACGATGAGATTCCACCTTGCACCGTTTGATAGTAACCAGTGGTTACTATCAAAAAGACAGAAAGAAAACAAGTATCAGGAAGGATATGGAGAAATGGAACCCTTGTTCATGGGAATAAAAAACGGTGTAGCCGCTATGGAAAACAGTATGGCAGTTCTTCAAAAACTCAGAAGTACAACTACCATATGACGTGGAAATTCCACTTCTGGGCATATGCTGTGGATTGGATGCCCACACCCCCAATCTCATTGAGGCTTGGGTCTCCACTATAACTGTTGAGGATGAGAAGTCCTATTGTGGTAATTGAAAGGTAGAGCCTTGAAGAGATGATTGGACTGTAGGACCATGCCTTAGTGAATGGATTAATAATGGTGGTTAGGGGTGTCATTTGGAGGGCTTTAAAAGAAGAGCACATGTGAGAGTCTCCCTCTCTCTGCTCCACCATTTCTGCCATGTAAGAGCCCTGGGTCATTGTCACCACCACCAAGACCCTCATTAGATGTGTCCCCTAGACTTTGGACTTCCCAGCCTCAGAAACTATAAGCAATAAATTTTGTTTTCTTCATAAAATTACCCGGTTCCAGGTATTTTGTTATAAGAGACAGAAACAGACTAATACAGTATATAACCAAAAGAAAGCAGGGTCTCAAAGAGATATTTGCACACCCACATTCACAATTGCATTATTCACAATAGCTAAAACATGGAAGCAACACAGGTCCATCAAACAAAATACAGCATATATATCACTGTGTGTGTGTGTATACATATATGATGATATATTATCATATATATGATATATATATATTGCAAACATATATATGATGATATATTATTCAGCCTTAAAAAGGAAAGAAAAACTGACACATGCTACAACATAGATGATCCTTGATGAGATCATGCTGAGTGAAATAAGGCAAGCACAAAAAGGCAAATACTGTATGATTCCACTCATATGAGGTACGTTGATTAGTAAAATTCATAGAGACTGAAAGTAGAATGGTGACTGCCAAGGGCTGGGGGGTGGGGAGGAATGGGGAGTTGTTTGTTGTTTAATGTGTACAGAGTTGTCATTTTGCAAGATGTGAAAAGAGTTCTGGAGACTGGTTGTACGACAATGTAAATGTACCTTACACTACTAAATTACACACTTAAGAAATGGTTAATATAGTAAATTTTATGTTAGGTGCATTTTGCCACAATTGAAAATAAAATTTGAAATAATTTCTCTTTCATGGACTTCCACCAACAGGAAATATTTTAAACCCTGTAGTGTGACCTACAAGGCTCTCCGTGGTCTGACTCCTTCACCCTGTGGAAGAAGAAACAAGCATAACCAAAAGCATTAGGTTAAGTTTCAGTTCCAGGAAAAAAAAAGTCAAGATCGTTTTACTTTCAAATGTATCCTGCAGTAAGGAAATAAAAAGCAGCATAACTCTTGTAATCAGAAAACCACAAATTGAGGTTTTCATAATCTTTGAATACAATGCTTCTTTAAGAAACACTTAGTGATGACCATATCACATTGTGCTCCATAAATATATACAATTATCATGGGTCAATTAAGCAAAAATAAATTAAAGAGAAAAAATTTCAGAGACAGAAGTAGATTAGAGGTTACCAGAAACTGGGAGCAGGAGGCAGGAAGAGGGCATGGGGAGAGGAGTAATGAGAAAATAATGAAAAATTATTGATTAGTGGCTACAGAGTTTATGTTTAGGGTGATGAAAAAGCTTTGGAAATAGATAGAGGTGGCAGTCACACAGTATTGTGAATGTAATTCTATACAACTATATGTTTAAAAATGCTTAAAATGACAATTATTATATTATATATTTTACCCCAATAAAAATAAATACAAAACTAAAATTATTGTTTGCATCAATTGACATAATTTTTTCTTTTTTCTTTTTTTTCTTTTTTTGGCACCTGGCTAGTTTGGGGATCCAAACCCTTGACCTTGGTGTTATCAACACCGTGCTCTAACCAACTGAGCTAACCAGCCAGTCTGATACAATTTTTGAATCATCATTAATTTTCACAATAACCATTGTTTTATGACTTATGCAATTTATTCGAATAATGTTTCATAAGCATTTAGAACTAGGGAATCTTATAAAGCATCTTAATGTGTGTAACAAGAAAGTAAATTCAAAAGTTTATTAGCACCAGGAGGACTCTTATCTTCTCCCTGCATGCCAAGTGCTTGACAGAACTTCTCAATCTAGCTGGCAAGAACTTTACTGATTAAAAGCTAATTTCCATTTTTAAAGGGCAAAGTCCTTTTCATATCTTATGTTTCCTTCTAAAGAGGAGCATGGATGCTTTCCTCCCAATTTCTCTCTAGCATAATCTCTCATGATCAGCCACCCTGTCTAATCTATGGGCCTTGTCTTCCAGAATACCAGACTAGTTGACCCTCTTCTGTGTTCCCAGAGGGTCCTCTGCATGCTTGTAAACTATCCCTTATTAATTTCACTCCAATTTTTCTAGTTCATGTATCTTCTCTAAAAGAATATAAACTAGAAGCAGGCAGAAACTGTCTTATTGGTGTCTGTATCCACAGAACTCACCACTTAGAAAGTATTCAGTAATGTTAATTCAGCGTAGTTGAACTATTAAACTTAGTGATAAACCAGGTATTAGCCAATCTGTGTTTTAGGAACATTAATCTGGTCAAAATGATATGTAGGATGAATCAGAGGTGGTATATGAGGGTACTTCAAAAAGTTCATGGAAGGATTCATATTTTTTATTTTTATTTATTTTTTGTAATTT
>NW_007739934.1:12864-23796 GCF_000696425.1 Galeopterus variegatus
CAGCAGTGTACTGGCACAAAAACAGACTCCCCCCAAATTATCTTTTAATTCCATTTTTCCACGAATTTTTTGAAGTACTCTCCTATTCATTTCCCATGGCCACTGTAGCAAACTATCTCAAAGTAGGCATCTTTAAAAACACAGATTTATTCTCTTACAGTTCTAGAAATCAGATATCGAAAATCGGTTATTCTGTGCTCTAGGAGAGAATTGTTTCCGTCCCTTTTCCCGCTTCTAGAGCTGCATTATCAGCATTCCTTGGCTCATGACCTCTTCCTCCATTTTCAAAGCCCAAAGGGTAGTATCCCTAAATCCCTCCCTCCCTTTTCTTCTCTCTCTCTCACCCCATGTCACATTGCTTTCTCTGTTCTATGTGTGGTTAAATCTCCCTCTGCCTCCCTCCTATGGGAACACTTATGATTTACGATTTCATTTAGGGCTTACCTGAATAATCCAGAAAAATTTCCCCCTTTCAAGATCTTTAACCAATCACATCTGCATAGTCCCTGTCACTGTATAAGGTGACATTTAGAGGTTCCAGGAATTAGTACTCAGATATCTTTGGGGGCCATTATTCAGCCTACCACAGGTGAGTAGAGTGGCCACAGAAACTACTACATTGAGACAATTACTGAATTCAATTTCATAGCAGAAGAAAAGTAAAACAAAGGATACAAGATGTGTTATGAAAGAAGTGAGAGAATATGGCGAAGAATTAAGTGTAAAGAGCAAGCAAGAAAAGAAAGAAAAGATGACTCCAAGGCATAGAGTCTTGATACCTAGGAAAATATTGGTGCCTTGGACACAGCACAAACATCAAAAACGAGAACTGGGGTGAACAGGAGGGGAGATTTCAGCATTAAATATACTAAGGTTGAGTAGTGGGCAAAACATTTACATAAACATGAGGGGGTTGGGGTTATGAATATTCATGAGATACAAAGCTGGTTGTCACCCCTCATGTCCAAGATGTGAAGGCCAGATTCACACTGGCAGCTTGCCCATTACCACATATTGTGTTTGTGCCCTGTGTCCCCCACCCAATTATCCCACAACCCCCTCTAGAAGTGAAAATAGAGGTCAGAAATCCAGACTGAGAAGTGGGAGTCATGACACAAAGGCAAGAGAGCTCACCAAGAGCTGGAAGAAGGAGCCAAGGGTTGAGTCTTAGAATAACCCACTATTCAGGCTGGAAAAGAAGACAAGGAAGGAGAGAGAAAAAGATATATCTAGAAAGGTAAGGCAAGAACAATTGTCTAGAACCATGGAAGCTGCAAGAGAAGAAAGTTTAAGCCAGGAATACATTCCCTACAGTGTCAGATGCAAAGCAGCAGAAAAGGGAGAAAGAATTGGGGGTGAGGAAGGATTATTTGGATTTGATGATGACAGGGGAGTTAGTGACCACAGAAGAAGACTACAGGGGGTTGGTGACCCCCTCCCTACAGTAGGGAAGGGGTACAGAAAGCTGGGCTGCACAGGACTGAATGTGTGAATAGTAATGAGAAGGAGGCAATGAGTATAAACCAAACTTAGGGGAAGTTTGGTGCTAAATAGCAAAAGCAAGGGAAGTATAGAACAATAGCTTAACATAAAAGCATAATCAAGGTGCTATCATCTGAATGTTTGTGTCCCCCCAAAATTCAAATGTTGAAACTTAATCTCTGGTGTGATAGTTTTAAGAGATGAGTCCTTTAAGAGGTAATTATCATTAAGGGCACAGCCCATATTAATGGAATTAGTGCCCTTATGAAAGACGCCTAAAGGAGCTCAGTGGTCCCTTCTACCATATGAGGATATAGCAGCAAGAAGGCACTGTCTACAAAGAATGGGCCCTCACCAGACACAAAATCTGCTGGCACCTTGATCTTGGACTTCCCAGCCTCCAGAACTATGGGAAATAAATTTCTGTTGTTTACAAGCCCCCCAGTCTAAGGTATTTTTTTATAGTAGCCCAAATAGACTAAGACACAAGGGATATCTTCTTTATTTATCAAGGTAGGAGAGCTCTAAATTTGCTTATAGGGAGGCAGATATTGCAGAGAAGAGACAGAATGTAGATATCTAAAGAAGCAAACTACAGAAGGGAGCAGAGAAAAGTAAGAGTCAGATCACAAGTAGAGAGCATAACCCTGAAGAGACTTCTTCCCCTGTAGAACTCCCAGGGTGTCCAGTAGATGGAGAACACACTTAGTGATCACTGTTACTGAAGTCTTTCCTCTTTAGGTCCCAATTAAGAATCATCTTCATATCACAGTGTCCTTTTCCCTTGCAGTTTAGGGACAAAGTCCACATGCAAGCCTCTGATTTTCTTCTGACTCTAACACTTGTGGACACAGGACTACCCACATCCTTGAGGCTGAGCAAGAAGTAAGCAGTCTATGCCCTGAACCCCAATTCAGGCTTGGCCTCTCCTACCTCCTCTGCAGAGTCAAACTCCCTTGACCGTGGACCCTGGCTACCTGGGTCTGACCACTCCTCTCAACTTGAGCTTCCCTCCTTCAACTGACATTTTGTCACAACCTGACATATCTGCCAGACACCTCCCACTTAACTAGACTTCTCATCTTGGATTTCACAGCTAGCTTTAGTGTATGTCACATGACTCCCATGTCCAACATAACTCTAAGGCCTTTGACAATATTTTGCCTAATCAGCTGTGCTAAGTGAATTGAGGCATTGATCAATGACCCAGAAACTTTATTCCACGAAGCTAACCTGTACCATTAAAATTAAACATTATAAAAATTAAACTTCTCCCCTTAAATAAAATTTTTCAACTGAATTATTAGGACATTTACTTCAACTCATTCTTATACTTACCTTCACCATAGATTTTAAGAGTTCAACATTTTAACCCAATTTCAATTTTGTGCAAGCTTAATTAACTTAATTGTCACACCAAAAACCGTGAAGTAATAGTAAGGATGAAACTGGGTATCAAAAGCAGGCACACAACTAATAACAGAGTGACTTTAAACATTTATGTGGATGTGATGACATACATATGGTTCCTGTCACTGGGATATCTCCAGGGGATCATGTTTGTCTGCAGAACCGATGAATACATCTTACAGGACCCATGTAAAACCGAATTTCTTAATTATAGACTCATAAACTATCTCCTAGCACGGTCGGGCGACTTCAAGTGCTCGTGAGAATATGCCATTTGGAGGACAATAGCCTCAAATAGGCCATGATAGAAGAGAGAGGAGAGACTTTGCAGGACCCATCCCAATAAACATCCAGCACTGGAAGGCTCACAAATCTGCCTGCAGAGGAAGAACTATTCCCAGTGTGAACCGTGGTCCTCTTCCTTCATGCTGAGATACACTCACTCTCTCAAGTTCTCTGCCCTACAAACAAAAGTCAGAATTAAACCTTTTGAGGTCACCCCACATTATCTAGGATTAGCTTAACGCAGCATTGAATGGCCTATTTATCTGTAGCTTTTAAGCAGCTGCACACATGACAGCATCCACACACACACACACACACACACACACACACACACATACACACACGCTCACCTCTTATCTGAATGGACAGATGCAGAAACATACAGCCCAGAACAAATTAGAGCAAAATGAGCTCAAGATGAAACAAACAAGCCTGGGGAAAAATATTCCAGACATACTGCAGAATGTTTTGTCAACAAAAATGTCAGGATGCTGCCCTGATCCCCTTTTGAGACACACAGACTTTCTGGCCCCTCTAATTAGTCAACGCCTGGGGCAGGGGTTGGATAAGAGACTCCCAAATGCACAGAGCAGCCTCAATCCCCTTGAAAAAGGCAGCTCTGTGCTCCCTGAATTCTCTTCGGTTCTTTTCCTCCAAGCAGGAGCCCGTTGAGGCCTGTAGAGGGAAGGAATAGCCTAAGGAAGAGAAACCTCACAGATAAGTTTCATCTCAAAGCACACATGGCTTCCATTTTTGAAAAGAAAACACTAGGTCAATAGATTTTCTTCTATCATTGTTCTGATCATTTTCACCTGTCTCATTTGCTGTCCTGTTGTTGAAATAGGATTTTCCATCACCCATCTCTGCTGATTAATATCCATAACAGTAACAGGCAAACACAAACAGGCACAGGAAAGAAGAAACAACACATCAGGGTAGAGCCTGAGGTTCACAAGGTAAGAGGTGGTCTAAAAATTTTCCATGTTTCTCAGCCAGACAAAAATAGACAGGTTTACCAGACCACATCTCTATGTTAAATCATCTGGATCACAGAGAACCACTGCCTTTGATCTGGTATTGATACTATCTCAGAAAGAAGGAATCATTTTCACATTCAAGAAAATAATATAAAGGCTATACTCTGTGATTCTTAATTCAAATTCAGCCAGCCGATGCTCTGAAACACAATGTTAACAAGGTACACTGGTGGCTTCTTCCATGACTCTGCAGATAACAGCCTCAAATGTATCTTCATAAGACATTGCATTTTCCAGTGTCAATTATATAAACTGTAAATGAATACAGTATTGCTGCTGACAATAACTTTAACTTTTGTGAAACATATAAAGTATAAAACTATGCACTATGTGAAAGCAGAATGATTAAAGACAAGAATCTTATCCTTTCTTTTTACAAAATTCTATTTCATGTTTCAATCACTAAGATGGTATAAGCCCCTTAAGGAGGAATATTTGTGTGTTTTCTTTGTAATAGTTCACTGAGTCTAGCACAAAGCAGATGCTCAATTAAAAAGAATCATTGTTAGTAAAATTAAACAGGAGTTCTAATATCTAAGAAATATAATAGCAACACTTATGGATAATATTGAGTTCTGTAATTTTACAGCAAGAAGGAATCCTAGGTGTTTAGTTCAAACAATGCATTCTATACATGAGAGAAAACTGAGGCCCCAAGATTTGAAGTGCAACATCTTCTAGCAAAGGTCATAAATGCCCACTGTGCCAATGATAGAATATCCATGTTGGCCTGGTGTTGCTCAAACTACTTCCAGAATCTTGTGCCCTGTTTTAGATACCACTCTGAAAAGAGAAATCGGTATTCTAAATTGCACGCAGAAGGGTGAAGGGTCTTGAGACAATCTTTTGCAATAGTTCGATGAACTGGGGCTACAAAATCTAGAGAACAGGAGATGTGTTGTCCATTCTCAAACATTTGAAAGCTCATCATATCTAACAGCAGTAAAGCTTGCTATTTCTGGGAATACAAAATCAGGACCAATAACTGATCTATCAAAGAGAATTGAGCTGCAGCAAAACAGGTGTTCTCATGAAGCGATAACTTCCATGTTTCTAAACATGCTTAAGCAGAAGCTAGATGTCAAATGATGTCAGAACCGGATGGCTAACAACTGAGTCCAAGCTTGTGCTAGGGGCTGTCATATGCCATATGGTGTATGATATACACCATATCCATATCCAGCTATAACATGCGAGTATAAGACCATGTCCAGCTCTTAGAACAACCCATTAAGGTAGATCTTATCCTTACTTCAGGACTAGGAAACTGAGATTCAGAAGTTAAGTAGGTTAGCCAAGGTCACACAGTTCATACAGAATGCCACACAAACCATAAGGAAAGCCTGCACAATTTCAGAGGTTATTAAACACTTGAGAGGCATAAGGACCATAACAGCCCGTGGCTCTTCTTAGAGGTCTCATCAGGATTGGATACTTGGGATTAAACCAAAGCAGGATGTAAATTCCATCTACTGAAAATGCTGACACTGGACCAAGAATCAGTAAATCCATAAAGAAATACTGAAAAATCAAATGGCAAGCCCAGCATTGAATCCCAGATCTCTAGGCTCCAAAATCTAAGGTTTCCCTACTAAACTAGGTGGCTGCATCCCTTGAATTCCTGTGGGCTCTAAGATTTTTCAATTTTGAGATTATTCTTCCAAGATAAAAAATATATATAACATTTCTAAAAAAAAAAAAAAAATAGAGAAAAGCTCCTCCCAAAACCATATCATTTAAAAATCTCTAAATAAAATTGTAAACATTACTGCAACTCAATTATGTATCTGGAACAAATAACTCTGTCTCCAGTAGGAGTCTGGTGCAGCTCAGATCTGATGCAACACAAGTTTATTTTATTGTACTCTCACCGGTCACCATCCTTTTCTATTTATCAGGTTTTCAAATTAAGCAGAAAAATACTAAGGAGGTACTCTTGGCTGTGTTTGCAAACTTAACCTTAATCCCACTTTTGATAATGTTATTATTAATATTTCCAGATTTCGCTCTCCTGGAGGGTAGAATACAGTAAAATAAACTTTAGTTGCATCAGGCTCCAGCTACTGTCTGTTACAGACTCACACTCAAGATAGTCCGGGGAATTGAAAGTCTTCAATACTGATTACTTTTTTTCACTGATTCTGCTTTTTCTGGATAAAAGGATTTATTTTAATACTAAACAGAAGTCATTTATAGATTAACATTTGATTTTATCTTAATAATNTTATTCTTCCAAGATAAAAAATATATATAACATTTCTCAAAAAAAAAAAAAATAGAGAAAAGCTCCTCCCAAAACCATATCATTTAAAAATCTCTAAATAAAATTGTAAACATTACTGCAACTCAATTATGTATCTGGAACAAATAACTCTGTCTCCAGTAGGAGTCTGGTGCAGCTCAGATCTGATGCAACACAAGTTTATTTTATTGTACTCTCACCGGTCACCATCCTTTTCTATTTATCAGGTTTTCAAATTAAGCAGAAAAATACTAAGGAGGTACTCTTGGCTGTGTTTGCAAACTTAACCTTAATCCCACTTTTGATAATGTTATTATTAATATTTCCAGATTTCCCTCTCCTGGAGGGTAGAATACAGTAAAATAAACTTTAGTTGCATCAGGCTCCAGCTACTGTCTGTTACAGACTCACACTCAAGATAGTCCGGGGAATTGAAAGTCTTCAATACTGATTACTTTTTTTCACTAATTCTGCTTTTTCTGGATAAAAGGATTTATTTTAATACTAAACAGAAGTCATTTATAGATTAACATTTGATTTTATCTTAATAACATGAACCACTTAGCTTTTCTTAAGGCCTTTCCCAATGCCCAGGAATGCCTTGATTTGTTTCTAATTATACTCAAAGCTTTCCATAGAGTTTTCAAGTAATCCTTGTATAGGAAATAGGATGGCATCACCTTATATTTCCTGTTTCAAATGCCAGAGAAAGATAGAAATTAATTTTTTTGAGCCATGGCCTTCTGTGGAAGTCTAATAAGAGGTATGGATCTTGTTCCTACAAAAATGCACATAACACATTTACACAAAATCTTGCAAACATTTCCTTATATTGTATCAGAAATTTTTCTACACACAGATAAAGAGAAAAATCTTGATCTAAGTTTCCACTTTCTGAGAACTAGCATGGGCTGCTATCCCTATCATCTCCCCCCAAATCTAACATCAAGAAACTATAAAAATAGAATATATATATCTCTAATGACATAGCCATGTAAATCATATAAGTGTGTTTTTTTCTAAGTGCAACAGGCAACCAATAAATAGTGTAAGTAGAGGACAGATGGTTGTCCATTAAAAGTCAACATCCAACAAAACTCCTACTTCCATTTCTTCCTCTACTCCAAGCTAAAACATGAATTAATCATTTTCAGGGTACATGATGTCACTAAGATATCGCTAACATGCCTGACTTTCCTTGCTTGATGTCTTAGTTCATTTTATGCTGCTATAACACAATACCTGAGACTGAGTAATCTGTAAAGAACAGAGACTTTTCTTACATTTCCAGAGGCTGGGAAGTCCAAGATCAAGGGACTGGCATCTGGGGAGGGTCTTCTTGCTGCATGAGACAGCAAGTGAGCAAGAGAGGGTTAAACTCACTTTCTGAACAGCCCACTCTCGTGATAATGAACACATTCCTGTGATAAGGATATTAATCTATTCATGGGAGCAGGGCCCTCATGGCCTAATTACCTCTTAATGGTCCCACCTCCTAGTACTGTCACAATGACAATTAAATTTCAACATGAGTTTTTGAGAGGACATTCAAACCATAGCACTTGATAACATAAAACTTTCAGATGGGGCAAAACTAACAACTAGTAAAGTTTTATTGTTTACAAATTGAGTCTTATCCTCACAAAAACATTTTTGGGGGGGCAGCTGGCCAGCAGGGAGGGGATCCAGACCCTTGACCTTGGTGTTACAGGACTATACTCTAACCAACTGAGCTAAATGGTGAGCCCCTCACAAAATTTAATTTAAGAAGATTACTCTTATAATCCAGCAATGATTTCAGAATGGACCCACAGCATGCTCCTTCAAGTTTATTAGCTTCATACTCCCATTGGCAAGAACATTACATAAGAAACACTTTGGTTTTTGTGTCCTGTCATGTTGTGATAAGAGAAAAACTAAAGATTATTTAAGCTATGTTGAGATATATATGTGTATGTGTGTGTGTGAATATATATATATGTGGGTGCTCCAAAAAGTTTGTGAAAAAATGGAATTTTAAAAATACGAATCTTTCCATGAACTTTTTGAAGGCCTCTTATGTGTGTGTAATTATGTAGCTACTTGACTTGATGTAAAAAATATTCATAATCAAAATAGAAGGACCCATTTTCTTTAGCTCCTAATATGAATAAAGTCTTCTATATATCACCACAAGATGAAAATAACACTGATCATGTAGTAATATCCCAGAGCACTATATGATTATTTGCAGTTTTAAGGAAATGAACATAACTATACATAAAATAATTTTTCACAAAGGTATATTTTTTAGAGTAAAGTCTTTCTCCAACTCTTTCATGAGCCCCAATGAGGAGCCCTTATCCTAGATAGTTTTTCTATAACATAATTTCTATATATTATCCCATATTTTACCACAAGAACAAGGATCAGGAGCATATAATTTTCAGGAGTATATAATTTCTTTGTTTTTTATTCCTATTTAAAAAGCAACCAACTACTAACATAACATATGCTGCAAAATCTCCTTTCTGTTACATTTTTTAAAGAGTTTATTAATTAAAAGAGTTTACCTTCTTCCTGCACATAATCTAAAATGGTATAGACCACGTATAACCTGCAGTATCTTTATAAGCAAACAATAAATAGCATGATTTTTTTCTTTCTATTGTTAGGATGATCAATTGCATATGTTTAAATTGTTTATTTAGGTGACATACTTTTTTCCCCAGCCAACTCCATAGTCAGTGATAAGCAATAGCAATAAGATACACACACACACATACACACACACACACACACACACACACACACACACACACACACACACACACACACACAAAGGCACTTCAAAAAGTTCACGGAAAGATTCATATTATCTTTTAATTCTATTTTTCCGTGAATTTTTTACACACACACACACACACACACACACACACACACAAAGGTACTTCAAAAAGTTCACGGAAAGATTCATATTATCTTTTAATTCTATTTTTCCGTGAATTTTTTGAAGTTCCCCCGTATCCATATGAGGACTTCTAAGAGCAGCTCTTTTAAAATAATAACAATAAATATACCTGCATTTAAGTCCTATTGTGATTTCTAAACAGGACAACATACAGTACCTGGTTGTGAGCTCCTGGGTACCACTCTAAAGCTACTTTCTGTTTTCTTGTAAGTGGTTTTAAGGAGGAATGTACTTAATTTGTTTATTCTTGCTTTGGTGCGAAAATACCCTGGGGTTCTCATTTGGTATCTATTCTCTTCAATCCTCTGCTTTAACACCAATTTAATACCTGCCAATTCAACTACACTAAGAAAATCCTGAAAAGTCCTTCAGGCCCAGACTCTTGATTATTAGCTGTGTGACAAAGCTTTCTGCATCTGGGATGTAATGGGCCTTATAAATTGTCAAACACCACTCTCTTTCACAGTGCCACAAGGTCTTGGCCGTTTCATTGCAGAAGATAACTTAATGATCACATGTTACAACAAGGGAAGGGAATAAAATCATCAAAGTTATGTAATATTCTTAAATATTGATCTTGTCCTGATTGATTTTTTATACTTAATACTTTGTTATGTTTCTATTAGAAGATAAACCTTGCCTGTCAGGGTACTAGAGAAGAAAGAAAAAGAAAAATTGTCGTGAAACAATACAATAGACAATCAATTCTATTTTTTAAAAAGGGCAAACGGTGGCCTCAGACATAGGAAAGCAGTGGTCAGGAGAAAAAGATCTGGACCAAAAGAAACTTTTTTTTTTCTTAAGAGAAACTTCTTTGACCAATTTAAGCCAAGACAAGAGGATCTGTCACTCTCAGACTCTGAAAGAAAAAAAAAAAAGGAATCTCATCAGCAGAGAGCAAGGAACCACTGGAGATGGTATCTGATTATTACTTAATATAATTGTAAATACAAAATAAAGGGAGTTTATTGGAAAACACTTGTGCCTGGAACTTCCTGTCTAATAAGGCTTATTGCTTTATAAAAAGGACCAAGTAATTAACTGGGTTTTGACAAAGAAGACACAGAAGTCTGCTCAATTTCTGGCCTGAATACACTAAAAATTTATACTACAATAGTAGAAATTAAACCAGAAATCAAAATATCTAATCTTAATATCAAATGTGTAAACAAACCACCAAAGAAAAGATATGTAGTCTTTCCTTCTTTTTTAGTAGCCCTAAAGATTACAAATGAAATATGAATTTTCAATAAAGGAAAATATTTAAAGCAACTTTATCAGGTGAAACTTTTTTTCTATAGTAGACATTAAAGGAACTACTCAATACAAGGACACTTCATTCTAAAAGAACTCAATTTCTGTATTTTTTAAAAAGCATTTCATATATTTTGACAGTAGCTCAATCTAAACATATGGATATATTGCATATATACATTTTCCCACCTCAGAAGCAGCTTTGTTTTACAGGCTAAAGTTCTAAGAAAAGCAAATGATAAACAGATACTTCAAAATATTTTAAGAGAAGC
>NW_007739934.1:24450-27994 GCF_000696425.1 Galeopterus variegatus
TCAGGGTTCGGATCCCACATGCAGACCGGTTCCCGCTCACTGGCTGAGCGAGCGAGGCGTGGGAGCAACACCGAGGGTTGCAGTCCCGTTGCCGGTCCCCGGTCCAGTACGGGGGCAACACTGAGGGTTGCGATCCGTTGCCGGACACGGAAAAAGTCAAAAAGACAAAAAAAAAAAAAAATTAAAAGTAAATATCTCAGAAACACTAAAGCAACTTTTGTGTTGTGATATTTCTAAGAGCATTATACTAGTAGATCTGGATGCTGAGATCCGTTCCCAAAAAGTTTATTATATTTTCTTAGCAATTTTGACCAAAATTAAGATGAGCTGTTTCCAGGAGGATGGCAGTGTCTCAATAAGAGACTTGGCATTCAAATTGCCAAACCTCCACCTGCTGTGGCTACTGGGTATTGAGCTTCTTCTCCACCCACTTTTAGAAATATAATATTTTTAAACCAAGTACACCTAACAAAATAAATATGACCATTAATTAGCATCTCTATTCATTATTTAAGCAAAAACATTCAGTTACAGTGATTTTTAAAGAATTTCAAATACCTAAAGATAATCTGTTTTCTTAAATTTCTGAGAGGCTGGAAGGGTTGAATTCTGCCTCCTTGTATACAAAAAAATAAATTAAATAAAGCATATGCTTTACATAACTAAATAGATTGCTTAAGAAAACTGTTTGCAAACTGTGATTATTAGAATACCAGATATTTAAGGAGGTAGGGAAGGGACTGTCACAAATGAGGGAGTGACATGCTGAGGGCATGGGCTTCCTTCCTTCTGGCTCAACTCCATCCCACATTTATCTGTTTTCTACATTAGGATTCCACATAACATTTTACCAGAAAATAGAATTTTGCTTTAGAACAAAGACAGTTTTTAAGGAAGTGGCAATAAAGTCATAAGTGGTCAGGTGACAATTTTCTAGGATGAAGAGAATTAGAGTGACTATAAAAGAAGAAATAAAGAAATGGAAATATTTAACATAAATACATAATAATTATTATTTATAATCCATCCATAATTGATCAGATTTGGTTTCTTGGAAAACAGTGAGGAGAAGGGCTCTGAACCTAAAAAAAAAAAAAAAAGACAGAGAGAACCAGGATAAATATGTAATAGCCAATCTATTTTGGACTTTCATTGGCTTAAATCTTAAAAATTTACTAATTGAGTTATGCAATCCTTTGTTTCTATGAATATTACTCTCAAGCCAGGGTACACATTACCAGTATCCAACTGTGATGGTTAATTTTATGTGTCCACCTTCCTGGGCTAAGGGATGCCCAGATAGCTGGCAAAATATTATTTCTGGGTGTGTCTGTGAGGGAGTTTCCAGAAGAGATTAGCATTTGAATCAGTAGACTGTGTAAAGAAGACCTGCCCTTACCAATGTGGGCAGGCATCATCTGGTCCATTGAGGGCCCCGGGTAGAGTAACAGTAGAGGAAGGGCGAATTTTCTCTCTCTCTCTCTCTCTCTGTGAGCTGGAATGTGCAGCTGCTTCTGCCTTCAGACATCAGAGCTCCTGGTTCCCAAGCCTTCAGACTCAACCTGAGAATTACACCACCGACTCCCCTGGATCTCAGGCCTTTGGACTCAGCCTGAATTATACCACTGGGTTTCCTGGTTCTCCAGCTTGGAGATAGCAGATGGTGAGACTTCTTGATATCCATATCATGTGAACCAATTCCCAACTCCCATAATTAATTAATTAATTAATTAATAACCTATTGGTTCCATTTCTCTGGTGGACCGTCCAACAGCCATATGATAGTGTATACATATAGCTCCTGGTTCCCAAGCCTTCAGACTCAACCTGAGAATTACACCACCGACTCCCCTGGATCTCAGGCCTTTGGACTCAGCCTGAATTATACCACTGGGTTTCCTGGTTCTCCAGCTTGGAGATAGCAGATGGTGAGACTTCTTGATATCCATATCATGTGAACCAATTCCCAACTCCCATAATTAATTAATTAATTAATTAATAACCTATTGGTTCCATTTCTCTGGTGGACCGTCCAACAGCCATATGATAGTGTATACATATAGCCACAGGATAAATAAATGTTGGATTATATTATTATTATTATTATTTCTAGAGCACCAATCTCACGTAATACCAACAAGTTATATTAAATTATAATAAATTTTAAGATAGAACACCAATCT
This sequence comes from Galeopterus variegatus, assembly GCF_000696425.1. Lineage (NCBI taxonomy): Eukaryota > Metazoa > Chordata > Mammalia > Dermoptera > Cynocephalidae > Galeopterus > Galeopterus variegatus. The sequence continues at coordinate 26,634 of NW_007739934.1, forward strand.
TCTTGGAAACTGTATACTGACAGAGGGACACTGTGGTCTACAATTCCAAGCCCCCAAAGGTGTGCTTTTGTCTTTACTGCCATGTGGAGTAGTTTTCGTTGAAGAGCACTAAGTTGCAGTAAAACTCTATGGTAATGTGCCCCATGATGATGCTAACTGGAATACAAAATGATTGGCTATTGACAAATGCTCACTATACATTTGTTTGTAATAATCAATCTATTTCTATACAAGTTATAGATTTTAAAAACTTTTTCTCTCTTTTTCATACAGAAACTAGTAACCTGACGGAAAAAATATTAGTTGTTTTGTTTTTTCGTTATTCTGTCATGACGCAATGCAAACACTTTTTGTGGCCCTTTACTAATCTCTCCCTAATCCCCCCACCCCTCTCTCTTTCCCACCTCTGGAGGCCTCAGTTCCATTTTCTCTTTTTGAAAGATCTTAGAATTATTGTGATTGCTGTATCTTTCTTTCTTTCTTTGGTTTTTTGTTGTTGTTGTTTTGTTTTTCAGCTCCCACTTATTTCACTTCTTGTACCTGGCTAATTTCACTTAACAAAATTTTCTATAATTTCATCCATGTTGCTGCAAATGGCAGAATTTCATTCCTTTTTATGGCAGGGTACTATTCCATTGTGTACATATATCACATTTTCCTTGTCCAGCCATCCACTGATGGACATTTAGGATGGTACAACCTCTTGTCTATTGTAAATAGAGCTGTGATAAACATGGGAGTGCAGGTACCCCTTCAACATGAAGATTTCCATTCCCATGTGTATATAACCAGCACTAGGATTGCTGGATTATATGACAGTTCTCTTTGTAGTAGTTTGAGAAAACGCCACACTATTTTCCATAATGCTTCACTAATTTACACTCACACCAACAGTTTAGGAGGGTTCCCCTTCCTCCACACCTATGCCAGTATTTGTTACTTTCTTTTTGATAATAGCCAGTGTAACAGGTATGAGATGCAGTTTTGATTTGAATTTTCCTGATGCTTAGTGATGTTGAGCATTTTTGTTTCATGTGTCTGTTGGCCATTTGTGTATCTTCCTTTGAGAAATGGGTGTTCAGCTCCTTTGCCCATTTTTCAATTGGGTTACTTGGTTGTTTAACTGTTAAATTGTCTGAGTCCCTTATATATTCTCGATGTTAGTCTCTTTTCAAATGGTTTGTGAACATTTTCTTCCATCTGTAGGTTGTTTTTTCACTCTGGTAACTGTTTATTTTGCTGTGCAGAAGCTTTTTAGTTTGATATAATTCCATTTGTTTATTTTTTCTTTGGTCACCTGTGCATTTGGTGTCTTATTCATAAAGTCTCTGCCTAGTCCTACTTCCTGAGTTTTCTTTTAG
>NW_007739934.1:32831-33068 GCF_000696425.1 Galeopterus variegatus
CATTCAGAAAAGGTGTGTCAACTTTAGATCAAACTAGATCCCATATAATGGAAAAACCCAGCTATCAGTCTACTTCTCCAATATAACTTCTACATAACCTATCCCTATAAAGATCCCCAAAGTAACTGGAACATGGAAGTCAAAAAGGTTATGTAACTTTCCCAAAGTTATGCAGTTTAGGAATTAAGAAGAGCAATGGCTTCCAGTTGTTTCTCAATTTGTGACATGTTCAAAGAG
>NW_007739935.1:0-18843 GCF_000696425.1 Galeopterus variegatus
ATTTTGGGACCCCTCTGCACGTCGCCTGTGCCCGGGAGCATCTGGACTGTGTCAAAGTGCTGCTCAATGCAGGTGTGTGGTGTTTACCTGAGCTGGTATTCACCTGAGCCAGTGTTTACCTGCATGGGTGGTTTTCTTGCACTGTGCCCAGTTCAGGTCAAACAGACCAGGGTTTGTAGTTGGCTCTCCCACTTGCCAGCTGAGACTTTAGACCTCAGTTTCTATATCTTAAAACTGCAGAAAACAAAACTTATTTTGCAGAGCTGTTGGGAGGATTCATGATAATGATTCCATAGTACCTGGTGTGTGCCTGGTGTTCTACACATGCCTATAATTATTTTTAGAGGACACAGGCAACTATCGCAACATCTGCCTGATGAGGCTGCTCTGTCTGAATCTGGGAGAGACGGGGGCCTATGGGAAATAGAGTTGGCAGCGTTTAGGAGAGTGGAGCATTTGGAATCCAGGCCATGGTCAGCTGTTCAAAAAAGGCTCAGGATAGAGAGATTCTCAAGGTGGAAAAACCCCAAGACCAAAAAACCCCAGCCAACTGAGAATTAGGTTCAGGACCTGCCTACACCAGAAGTTTTAAAATGTAGCCAAAGTGGATATTGGCAAGGTTTTTTTTTTTTTTTATTATGAAGCCAAGTTAAATGTTTTGTTGAAGTAAAATTTTAGCTCAGCCAGTTCATCCATGATGGGTGTGGCGTAGGATTAAAAAAACCCAAAAAACTGTTCAGAAATAGGAAGATTATGAATCCCCCCCCCCAGACGGTTGTCATTTGAGCTTAAGTTACATGTAGTTTTTTATAGAGAATCTTATTTACTTTAATGTACCACTTTTAGGTCTTTTTAGTGGAAAAGATTCATTTTGGGTAAAGTTAGTGATTGGGGTATTTTTTATTTTTAATACGGTGATAAAATATCCACATTAGAAATAGCCATAAGTTCTTCCAGCTGAATAGCTTATCCGATGACGGATCTGTTTCTATCAACGCAGGGCAGTTCCATTCCTGTCCGGCTTTTATGGGCTCAGTACACATCAGATCCATTTTTTTCTTTATTTCCTTTTTGTGTGGCTGTAGGGGAAAGGATCAACTGAGCATTTTAACGCCAGCATCCTTTCTGGATTAGTGAGAACTAAGTTGTGACTCCTTAGTAAGTGACAGAAAATCAGTTCCAATGGGGGGAACAGTGAAAGGCATTTCTTGGTTCAAGTAACTTAAAGGAGGAGAAGCAGAGCTGGTTTAGGGTCAGTTTGACCCAGTGGCTCCATAGTATCACCAAGCCCTCAGTTCCTTTGAATTTTGCAATTCTGCTTTCTTTAGTGTTAGCTTTACCCTAAGCCTAGTTTCACTGATAGCAGTCAAATGGCTGCAGCAGATTCAGGTTTAAAATCTAAACGCTTGGCTTTTTAAGGCTGAAATCAGTTCCAATGGGGGGAACAGTGAAAGGCATTTCTTGGTTCAGGTAACTTAAAGGAGGAGAAGCAGAGCTGGTTTAGGGTCAGTTTGACTCAGTGGCTCCATAGTATCACCAAGCCCTCAGTTCCTTTGAATTTTGCAATTCTGCTTTCTTTAGTGTTAGCTTTACCCTAAGCCTAGTTTCACTGGTAGCAGTCAAATGGCTGCAGCAGATTCAGGTTTAAAATCTAAACGCTTGGCTTTTTAAGGCTTCTGGTAGCTTCTTCAGAAGAATGAAGAATTTCCTTTCCTGCACACCTCCCGTATGTCCCATTGTCCCAAACTGGGCCTCATGTCCAAATCTTAACCAATCCCTTTGGCCTCAACTCTGCTAATTCTGATTGGCTCAAGCCAGGGTTATTTGAACCAATTACTGTGGTGTGGGGGGAGGGATTGAACCAATCAGAGCTCACACCTGGAGCTGTGATTATGTGGGCCCTGTTCACCCCACCCCAGCACCCCTGCTGCACATTACAAGGTGACAGCATGGGGGCGTGGGCGGAGGTTGGAAAGGAAGCAGGGGCAACCGTAACATCCATTATAGCCTTAAATCAGGATTCTCGGTAGCTCTCCAACAGTTTCCTTATACCTAGGGAATTAAAAATGAATAGAATTTTCTTGGGGAAGCCTCTCTGGTCTGATGTCAGGGTTAGCTTGATGCTCATTGTTACCCTCAAGCCGTCAGCTCTACACATTTTCTAATCTACTCAGATGGTCACTTTTAACATCCCTTGTTAGATCCAATGGATTATCTTTTTCTTTTTTTTTTTCATTAGAAACTATTTCTTGGCTGGCCCTGTGGCGCACTGCTACAGGGCGCCGTTTGGGAGCGTGGTGGTGCTCCCGTCGAGGGTTCGGATCCCACATACAGACCGGTTCCCGCTCACTGGCTGAGCTAGGTGTGGGCGCAGCACCGAGGGTTGCGATCCGTTGCCGGACACGATAAAAGACAAAAAGGAAAAAAAAAAGAAACTATTTCTTCATTGTGGGAAATATCGAAGCTACAGGGAAGTAGAGAGCAGCAGCAGCATGCCCCCATGAACTCCTAGATGGTTTAAAAGTAGTGATTCTGAGCTTCTGAGGTCGGCTCACAGACCCCCTGGAAAACCTAAGTAAAGTCAGGGACATGTCTCTAGAAAAATATGCAGGCACTTTCATGTGTAACTTGAAGAAGGCCCAGGCCCCGTGTGAGAAGCTGAGCTATGGAGCAACCACCTTGTACCTGCGGGGTGGTTCTCCTTGTTGGCAGTGAGGCCAGGTCAAGGAACTAGATTATATCTGCCAAGGAGGAGGGCTGGGGCAGGTGAAAGTCCAGTTATTATGGTGAAGCAATTTTTAATCTGCTCACTAAATGTTTAACTCTTCCGGGAGCATTCAGAAGGAGCTAATCAAGGACTGCAGCTTCTACCTTCTCAGCACAGTCCTTGGCACGACGTATTTCCCTTTATTGTTACAAAAAGTGTGTACTGAGCCATTTGTGCTTCTGTTCCACGATTGTGCTGGCTCTTGGTGTGCTAAGGTGCGTTAGTCTCTTCACTCTGCTGGCCATGGTTTTACTCTAATTAATTAGTTCACTTTAATCCTATTTCACTTTGGAATTAGGATTTTGATAATGAGCTGACGTTGACCCCTTTTCTCTGGAGCGTGAAGCTGAGAGTTTTTAACGCGAAGGTGGTGTGGGTTGTTTTGCTGGATTCCAGTGTCTGTCTGTGTCTCTCTGTCTCTCTCTCACTCTCATTTCAAGGCACCCTTGGTTCAAGGTTAACCATCCTGCTCCACACAAAGCCACTTTCTTTCCCCTCCCTTCCCCCTGCTTTCTCCTTTCCTTCCTTCCTCTGTCTCTGTTCATGCCGCCGTCCCACCTGCAATGTGTGTGTTTTATCTCTTTGTGGTTTTGTGAGCTACACATATCAGTCGAGGCATACCAGGGCACTTCAAAAAGTTCACGGAAGAATAGAATTAAAAGATAATAGGGATCTTCCCATGAACTTTTTGAAGTGCCCTCGTATATATTTGTAGTAGACACAGATGACATCTTGCTCTGTCTTCCTTACATGCAGCACTGCACTTCCATGCTCCATCTGAGTTGCCTGGTCTGTGCACGTCCAGTCTGGCATTTCTAGTGGCGGCCAACAAGCCCAGCTTCCCTCCTTATTAACCATCCTTTCTTTACACCCAAACGATGCCAAGCACATGTTTTAAAAGATCTCACTGAGTACTCTGGGAAGGCCACCTCTTTGGAAGAGTCACTGTCCCTGGCCTTGTTTGTGGACCTGCCATTGCCAGCAGCATGGAAGGGAGGGTGGTTTCTAGAGCTCTTTCCAGCCCCGGTTTTCTCTCGGACCCTGTGAGAACTGCTCTGGTTCCCTTCTGCCCCTTCTCCACTATTAAACAGCAGTAATCACAGTCACTTTCCTTCCCAACGCAAGAATGTTGCCAGCATTAATCACATGAGAGAAAGCTATTTGGATGTTAGATTCTGTGGCCTTTACAATTGATTTTTCATTACAAGTGCATGTTTAGTGTTAGAATGTACCTTTGCATTATGATTGCTACACTATAACAATTATTTATTGCGACAGTACTGGAAGAAGACCCCTGATGTGAGAGAGTGTTTGGATTGTGGGGAAAATATTTCTTTTATGTAATGGATTGCTTTTTATTATTATTTTTGTAATCCATTTCTGCCAAATTAAATAATTAAGTAATCCAGCCTTCTTTCTAATCGAGGGATCCTTTTCCCTGACCCAAATGCTGAGTTTCAGCTGTGGGAAGTGGAACAACCTTTTCGTCGCTTGTGTTATCGTGTTGGAGTGCCTGCTGTATTCTCAGGATCTCACGTGAACACTGTTATGAACATGGTTCTTACGTTCTGTTAGGGGACTGAAAATATTTTTAATCAGAAGGCAGAAAGCAGGATTTTTTGAATGTCTTTTGAGCAGTGACATTAAAAATTGTAAAAGCCTGACCCTCTAAAATAATCATTAATTGGTGGCATGCTGGTGGTCTGATTTTTTAAAAATCTTGCTTCTGGTAATATTTTGTGATTGTGGTTTGAATCTGTTTGGGAGGATTATTTTATTCTTGCTCAGCTATTTGCTTGGTTTCTCAGAAATACTTTTCTCTTTTTTCGCTTCTCCTATAACCTTTTTATCTACCCAGGAGCAGACTTCAAAGTTGATATTTTCTTCCAAAGAAAAATTTGAGGCTCCAGGAGATCCCATTGTATACTCACAGAATCAGTGACGGCCGTGTCCTAAGAATGGCATTTTACACAAATTGTATTTTTATCAAAATATTTATAATGCATTGAAAAATGCCATATTTAGCTACAAATTCTTGCATCTTTCTGAATGTCTGCTATTATCCCGAGAAGGATGAGGAGGGCAGAGCTGAGTTCACAGTTAGGAGACTTCATCTCTTATCTGAGCTCCATGTCATTTTGGGTACATTATGTTTTCCCTTTGTTCTCCCCTTTTGTGAAAAAAATATTTATATTTAAGGAATATTCATTCTTGCATTCAACCAGTATTTTTAGAGCCTCTGTCTTGTGAGCAGCTAGGAAGAAGTAGGACATGTCTGTGCACATGGGCGGCTCAGCCTGAGCTTCCAGAAATCTAAGGATCTCTGGGGCAGAATGTATAGGGTGTTAGAACTGGCGGTTAGCACATGATGACATTTTTGGTTTTATTTTTCTTCTTTTTGGTTCTGTTTCCAGTTCTATTTCTTTATCATTTGCTACCTGTTTTTAGCTCTCTTCTCCTAAAAGAAAATAAAAGTAATCACTGCTTTCAGATTTTGCAAAACATTTTTGAAAAAGCTCCAGGAGAAGTCTGTCTTGGTTTTGTTTGCTGGATGAGGACTGCTTTTGCATACTGTGCTGAGTGAACTACAAGCCACTTTTTCTCTTGGCTCCAAATCCTCTCCTTGGTGACATTTGTTCTCTGCTCTGGGCCTCCAGGGGCCAATGTGAACGCAGCCAAACTTCACGAGACGGCCCTTCACCACGCGGCCAAGGTGAAGAACGTGGACCTCATCGAGATGCTCATTGAGTTTGGAGGCAACATCTATGCCCGGGACAACCGGGGCAAGAAGCCGTCTGACTACACGTGGAGCAGCAGCGCCCCTGCCAAGTGCTTCGAGTACTACGAGAGTGAGCGGCTTCCGTCTGCAATATCCCTTCTCCAGGCAGCCAGCACCTCCTGCTTTCTGTCTGCACCCCTGCCTTGCTAGTTTCCCCTGAGCTTCTGCTGAGGGCTTGGTCTTTAGCCCTGAGTGCCTGTGCTTTGCCACTAGGACATGCACCTGAGACTAGTCTGCTGGGGCTGTTTCATGCAGATGCACCAGTTCCTCCTGGGTGCCCTGGGCCGGCGACACTCTCTATGAGAGTTGGACACGTGCCTGGAGCAGCAGGAGCTCACTGCTAGCACCTGCCCTGCCACCAAACCCTCTACCTGTGCCTTATTTGGCTGGAAGCTTAACAAACGAGCCCACTAGCTGCAGATTAGTTCTTTGCTGACAAATCTGCATGCTGAGCTATAATACGGTGGCTTAAAAAAAACAAAACAAAAAACCTCCCAAACCCACAAAATGAAATCCCAGTGGACATCACCCACATTCTATTTCCTGATCTTCCTTCCTTGGGTCCCTTTCTGGCAACCTTCCAGAGAAGACATGCCGGGCACATCCTATTTCTAGGGGAAAGGGAGGATTTTCCAATTCCATCTTGGAATTGGTCGAAGGACATTATGCTCTTTCCTGAAACTGACCTCATGTCCTTCCTGGTTCCTTTTTTACAGAGACACCTCTGACCCTGTCACAGCTCTGCAGGGTGAGCCTGAGGAAGGCCACCGGCATCCGCGGGCTGGAGAAGATCGCCAAATTAAACATCCCTCCCCGGCTCATTGATTTCCTTTCCTACAACTGAACAGTGGGAGCAGGGGCCAGGCAGGCTGGGACTCACCTGGCTGCTTCCCTGGCTGTGCCCAGTGCTGGGCTGGAGAGATTCTGCCTGTTTGTTTGAAATGGCATAAATGCTATAGATAGAATGGCGCTCCTTTGAGTGCTTTCTGGCTGTCCCGTTCCATCTTCTCTCCTGAATCCTGGGAAATTCCCACGCATTGGGAAGGCCTGTGTCTCAGATCACAGTTGTGGCTGTGTCCCTGTGCTGTCTCACCAGTCTCCCTCTTTTCTCCCACCTGCCTCAAAGGCTCTCTCAGGATAGGTGGCTTAAGGAGAACCGAGGAGGCAGGCGGGGCTGGGGCCCCAGGCACTGCTGTCGGTTTCCATGCTACAGACATACCTGGTCCCAGCTGCTGGCCATCTCTGAGTCAGCACCAGGCAGCCCTCCATGTTCAAAGGTGGGATTCCGACCCCGTGGCCTGGGACAGCCACTCTGCTACCACATGGATGCTTTTTCTGGAGAAGTGGTTGGCATTCTCCATGCCCACCTGTGCCCAGGTGTATCCGTCACTCAGGGGCTTTATATGGATCTTAGTGGGGGAAGGCTCTGGCTTTGTACCCCCACAACTAGCACAGTGTTTCTTAGGAAGTTTGTCTTCAATGTTAGGTCTCAACTCTTTAAAAAAGTTTACGTGGGATAAAAAACTTTTTGCAGTTTTTGAGGCTGCTGTAACACTAATGTTTTGTAAATGAGCCATTCAAACAGAAGGGGACATGACGGCGTGTTAGTGTATTTCTCACGGAAGTCATTTCCAGTATAAACGGCTGTTGGGAGACTCTTTAGGGATTGTTTTTCATCTGTTTCCACAGTTGCCAAATGAATTTTTCACCCACCTGAAGTTTCGCTAACTCCTTGAAGCTATAAAATGAGGAGAAGCAGTTGCCAGCACCCAGTGGGTGCTATCACTCGCTAATCCTTCCATTTTTGTGGATAATAACAGTAAATGATTCTACATGATAAGCCACAAGGTGAAATATTTAGTAGTCTATTCAGACTGCATTTGCCCACCTAAGATTCTGTATCTCAACAACAACGAAAACCACACACAACAGGGAGATGAACTAGAGGAATTTTGTGTAGTTAATTCAGGTGTATCTGGTTTCTGGGGAAATGGAGACAGCACCACTTATGAATGTTCATGTGGTCAGTGTGCCCAGAAATGGGAACGGGGTGGTCACCAGATACTCCTGGGTCTGCCTCAGCCTCCCACCCCCAAATAGCATGAGACGGAGCCGGCCCAGGTGATGCCAATTGTGTCACATGACCAGAGGCATCTCTCCACATGGTTACTTGGGTGGGGCCACAGATCTGGTGAAAGACTTCGTGTTGGTGCGCTGGATATTTCCTTTCTCCAGTGTGTTAGCCGTCGTCGTGGCAGGACTTCCTCTTAAACCAAGAAGAGCCATTCTCGTTCTGTTATAGTCTTAGATACAAGTTCTGGATAAATCATTGTTTCTGCATGGAATAATAATTTTTTTAAAAAAAGCGTTGGGTTCTGCCCCTTTCATCTTCATAAAGAAACTTGCCTCTAGCCATGAAATCTGCAACCATCTCTACCCCATATAGCACTTAGTACAGACCAGATCCCCACACTCAATGAAATATTGCTCAATAAAAGTGGGTGAATGAGGTTTATCCTGTGTTCATGTGACCTTGTTCTTATGGGGGTGGAAACACTGGGATAGGTTTCATCCTGTGTGAATGAAGAGGGTTGCCCTCTGCTTCGTGTGTTTTAGAAGGTCAAGTGATGGCTGCTGAGCCTGCTGTGCAACCACACACACCTTCTGCCTCCTCCCCGGTCTCCTGTCGCTCACTTCAGCATCACCGTGATGTGGACCTTCTCGGGGGAGACAGACACTGTCCAAGGGACCCGAAGACTGGGATTTTAGGTCCTCCTCCATCCTTAAACAGGGCTGTGACTATAGACAAGTTTGTCTGCTCCTCTGGGCCTCTATTGTCCCAGCTGCAAAATGAGGATGACAGGTCAGACTTTGACGTCGAAAGGAGCTTGATGACAGCCATTCAACCAGTCCCTTCATCTCACAGGCCCCAATAGTCTTACAGGTTTCTATGAGGCTGAAGCAGGTTTTTAAAAGATGCCTTGAAAAGTGTAAAGTGCTCCCCAAATATAAAAGGTATGTGGCTATGACTGCAGATCTTATAGCTCTGTAAACTATTCTCATCTGACTTTGAGATGGTTCCCCTATTTCAGGAGGACTATAGTCAGGAGACTTCTCAGTTTACATTTTGAAACTTGATGTGCAGTTGACAGATTTGGAGATGACGTTTGCAACATGTATAACAAATAATTGTTAATCAAAAAATATAAAGATATATCTATAAACCGTCAAAGAAAAAGATTATTAATCCAATAGGGGAAAAAAACAAACAACCCCCCCCCAAAAAAAAACAGGCAAAGAAAATGAACAGGGAATTTACAAAAGAGGAATTTTCTAATGTCCACTCAAGGGAAAGGCTGCTCAATAGTGATCAGGGAAATGCAAATTAATGAATATTTAACTCAACAAAGTGATACCATTACATACCATCATCGTGACAAGCATTGAAAGGTCTGAAAATTTCATGATGGGGAGGGACTCAGAGGCTGCTACTGGGGAATAAATTGATATCTCTACTTTGGAGAGCTATTAGGTAATATCTAGTATAATTAAAAATATGCATCCTCCATATCCCCAGTAATTATTTTATAAATACACCATAAAGAAACTCTCAGACATACCACAGGAAGATATGTATGAGGATGTTTAGTGCAGCAGTATTTATAATAGCAAAAGACCCCCTCAATCGGGGCTAAGTTGTAGAATATATTCGTATAATGCCTATGCTCTATAAAAGTTAATATGAATTAGAGACGTGTTTTAACAAAAATAGATCCAAAAACTATAATGGTAGATGAAAAAAGTTGCCAAATCTTATTTATATACAGTATGCATCTACTTGCATAAATTTAAATATGAAACAGTCTAAGTATTTAAGGATACCTATGTATGCAGTGAATGTGTAAAATCACAGAACCCTACACCAGCGTCAAGGCTGTGGTCACCTCTTGGAATTGAGGAGGAAGATGTGACTTGGGGGTAGGAACAAAGAGAACATCAACTGTAATATTTCATTTCTTAAAAGCCAAATGAAGCAAATATAGAACGCTACTGATTGTTCTTGTTGGGTGGTGAATAGACACAGGGGTGTTTTTCTCCAGGTGTTTCAGTATATAATTTTTTTCATAATAAAAATTTAATGTGTACAGAAGTTGAAAAAGAGCAAACATGTCTTTCTTTAAAAAAAAAACCCCAAAACCCAGGAAGGGATCTGTATGACCGTTATCTGGATTCCGCTTAAAAATACCTTTCAGCTTCCTATTGGCCACGAGGTTGTGGTTTTGGTTGTAAGATCTTGTATTCCACGATGGGTGTTTATGCTGTTTTGGAACTACTCCTCTAAGGTAAACTAGACGTTAAAAGCCAGCCTGTGCCTGGCCACCCCTAAAAAAAACCCCCAAAACCCAGGAAGGGATCTGTATGACCGTTATCTGGATTCTGCTTAAAAATACCTTTCAGCTTCCTATTGGCCACGAGGTTGTGGTTTTGGTTGTAAGATCTTGTATTCCACGATGGGTGTTCATGCTTTTTTGGAACTACTCCTCTAAGGTAAACTAGACGTTAAAAGCCAGCCTGTGCCTGGCCACCCCGTTGCTGGGTGCTGCCTGCCCTCTGCAGGTGGGAGGCTGGGGGGGGGCGGTGAGGGAGGGAGTAGGGGCCCACTGGGGTACCAGCAACAGCTCCTCACCCCTGTTGGGCTCCTGGCTCCTTGTGCTCTTTAGGGGAGGGAGTAGGGTCTCGTCTCCTCTTGCACCACAGAAATGCTACCTGTGGTATCCCAGCCAGCTTCTGGATAAGTCTGCAGAGAGCTGTGAAGTCCTTTGGGACAAGAGAGCACCTCTGCACATCTGTTTCCTCCCAGGTTTGCTTGTTAGAACTGCTAGAACTGCTGCTCACGCTTTCTTTCCAGGGGGCAACCCCCTTTCCTTCATGAAAATGAGAATAAAGCTGACTCCAAGAACAAAGCGCCATAGTCACGCAGACTGAGGCAGGCCACAAAGGACGCCGGCCTGGGCAGCCCTGCAGCATTTACCGTACTCCCTGTAATGGCCTGGAAAACAGTTCCAGACCCTGGAGTCTTTCCCCTTTCTTTTTCCTACGCAATGGTAACACGTGGCATTGATAACCAGACCCTAGTTATATGGCATGAAAGTCTTGTGATCTTCAGCAATTTGCATGGAAAAATGTCTTAAGTCGGTTCACTCTAAAGCGAGTGCCTCCTCAAAGCCTCATGTCTCCCAACCATGAACAAAGAAAGAAAAGATCTCTCTCATACACACACCCACTTGTTTATATAAAAATTTCCAGCAGCTGGTCTCCAGGTGTGTGGTTCTTGCAAACACAGACTTTAGAGCTGGGGAGAATTTGCCACCAAACTCTGAGCCAGTGTGCCTAGTTTAGCTGTCTGCATGCTGAGAGATCAACAGAGAAAACTCCGACTGCTTTTTTGGTGTTAATCTGAGTCCTGAAGCTCATCCTGCCGTGCTGGGGACTGAGGGCAGAGACGGGACGAGAAGCAGGAACGTTCACTCTCTACCTGGTCCGCTTTCCCATGCAGTCATCCCCATCCTCCTTTCTTTATTATTTTTATTATTATTATTTTTAAAAAGTTTAACTTCTCAATATGCATTGCAGTTGATTTTCGTGACCCTTTACCTGTTCCTCTTTCCCTTCTTCCTCTCTCCCCTCCCTCCCCACATCGTATCTGTTCACTTGTCTTAACAAGTTCAAGGAATTGTTGTGATTGTTGTGTCTTCTACCCCCACCCTTTATTTGTTTGTGTTTATTTATTTATTTACTTTTAGCTGCCACAAATAAGTGAGAATGTGGTATTTCTCTTTCTGTGCCTGACTTGTTTCACTTAATATTATTTTCTCTAAGTCCATCCATGTTGCTGTGAATGGCAGTATTTCATTCTTTCTTATAGCAGAGTAGTATTCCATTGTGTAGATAGACCACAGTTTCCTTATCCACTCATCTGGTGATGGACATTTGGGCTGGTTCCGGCTCTTGGCTATTGTACATAGAGCTGCAATAAACACTGGAGTACCGGTATCCCTTCGGCATGATGATTTCCATTCCTCTGGGTATATTCTCAGCAGTTTGTTTCTTTTTTTTCCCTAGTTATATTTTACATTCTCTCCTGGGCATGGAGGATACAAAATAGGTAAAAACAAATCTTGGCCCTGAAGGATTTCGGAATCTGTTTCTCAGTGTGTTAGTCCATTTCTGTTGCTGATAATGGAATACCTGAAACTGGGTAATTTATAAAGAGTGAAATTTATTTCTTACAGTTTTGGAGGCTGGGAAGGCCAAGCTCTAGAGAACACATCTGGTGAGTGCTTTCTGGGTGGTGACTCTTAACAGAAATGCAGGGTGTTATGTGGTGAGAATGGCCTGAGTGAGAGAGAGCTAACCTGCTCACTTGCTTTCCTTATGAAGCCGTCAGAACCACGCCCATGACCACCCATTAAACCATCAATGGATTAATCCCTTCATGAGGACAAAGTCCTCACCATCCAATCACCTCCTAAAGACCCTACCTTTCGGGCCGGCCCGTCGCTCACTCGGGAGAGTGTGGTGCTGATAACACCAAGGCCACGGGTTCGGATCCCATATATAGGGATGGCCGGTTTGCTCACTGGGTGAGCGTGGTGCTGACAACACCAAGTCAAGGGTTAAGATCCCCTTACCAGTCATCTTTAAAAAAAAAAAAAAAAGACCCTACCTTTCAAATTCCATAATAGGATTTCCCACCCTCTTAACAATGTTACAATGGAGATTCCAATACATGGACTTTTGGGGACACTTCTGACCCACAGCACTCAGGGAGCAGGCATAGGAACCAATGCTGCCTACCTTTCAAATTCCATAATAGGATTTCCCACCCTCTTAACAATGTTACAATGGAGATTCCAATACGTGGACTTTTGGGGACACTTCTGACCCACAGCACTCAGGGAGCAGGCATAGGAACCAATGCTGCTGCAGTGACGTAGCAGGTGAGGGGCATGATGTAATCAGAATGCCTGTGTCCCCCTACTTCATACACTGAAATCCTCACCCCTAAGGTGATGGTGTTAGGAGGTGGGGGCTTTGGGAGGCGATTAGGTCATGAGGTGGAGCCCTCATGAATGGGATTAGTGTCCTTATAAAAGAGGATCCAGAGAGCTCTCTCCCCCTTCTGCTATGTGAGGACACAGAGAGAAGACACCATCTATGGACCAGGAACTGGGCCCTCACCAGACATAGAATCTGTTGGCACCTTGATCTTGAACTTCCAGCCTCCAGAACTGTGAGAAATAGATTTCTGTTGTTTAAAAGCCACCAGTTTATGGTACTTATTATAGCAGCCTGAGTGGACTAAGACAAAGCCTAAGCCCCAAACAGGACAGGAACAGCCCAGGCTAACTCTGCCAGGGGACACTGGAGAGGAGAGATGGCCTTTGACCCCATTCTAAAGTCTTGGGTTAATAAAGTCCGTTTATTAGCATCAGAAACAACGTCACTTTTATGTTCGTGGTGTTCTGCAGTTTACAAAGCTTTATGAGGACTTTGGGCAGTGCTTTTCCAGGGTGAGCATGAAGACACAGAAGCGTCATTGATGCAGATTCTTGTCTTTCCCACTTTTCTCCCAAGCACAGAAATGAGAATGAGGCTCAGTCCCATGGAATTTTATAGGGGTAGTAGGTTTACCAGAATCCCTTCTTATGCTTACGATTTCCAAAGACCTGGAAGGGACTTGACCAACAAGAGGAAGATCGGGACCCCCAGAGGGCATGGGATCTTGCCTGTGAGCATGTGGGAATCTGCACATTACAGAACAGGAAAAGGTAATTTAAAAAATTGAATTGAGACAGAAAAAAAAAATCCATTGCAAGCTACCTTCAAAGAGTCTAATCATTAGGGCTTTTTTTTCCTTCTTCTTTGGGGTCAGCAGAGTCTCCTGCTTCTTTTAAAATAGCAAAGAATGTAAAATTTGATTCAGGAAATATAGGAAAAATATGATTTAGATGCAGTTTTGGCTAAATATGGCACTGATCAGAGCAGAGCAATGTTGCTCAAAACTCAGATGATACCAAGCCCGGATCCCCACATCTGGCCCCTACCTGTGCTCTTCCCACAGACCAGCGGCTTCCAACCCCAGGAGCAACTACAAAATGGCATATAAGGCCCTCAGACTCTGACCTGGCACGTAAATCAATTCTGCATTGCTTTGAAACAGCACCAACACAATCGCTAAGACTTGACAAAGCCCAGAGATATTTCTAATAGCAAGTAAATCATGACCCAGGATGGGAGCCGGTTCTTATTCTGAACACATTTCTTCATGTAAACAAATATTGCAAATGACATTTGGGTTCCCAGGCCAGCCTACACCAACCTATTCCTTTGCATTCAAGAAACATTTAATTGATTGCCTATGATGGTTAGAGCATTCTGCTAGGTTCTGCTCAGGTTACAGAGGAGTAAATCCTAGAGTAAAGCACCCAGGTAGCAGATGCGAGGACTGCGCTCAGGCCTGTGGGAAGACTGCATGGGGTGAGCAGCCCTGTCCCATTAGGAATCAGGATGTAGCTGAGAGACCAGACACATCCTGGGAAGAAATGTGATTGCATCCACTGAACAAAATGCAGCACAATTTAAAATGTCAGCTTTTGTTTTATATTGAAATTGAGAAAAGCAGCGGGAGGCTGAGGAAGTGAGAGGAATCCTTTGCTGAGATGCCGAAGGTGCTTTTGGTCCTTGGAAGAGTTGCAGGAGTTGTAACATGGGACATTCAAATGTGAATTCAAAATGTAGGTCGTCCCTTTTCCTTGACACAGGTGCACTCCCAGGACTCCTGTGCAGCGCCAAAAGGGACAACTTGGGGCCAACGACGGAAGAAGAGTTCGAGAAATAAAATTAGTAATGAAAGAGAGGAAAATACGTTTCTCAAGTCATAGGTCAAAAGCTGGATGAGAAGAGGAAATTGTACGGATGTTAGAAATCTAACCCAA
The DNA here is from genome assembly GCF_000696425.1 of Galeopterus variegatus. Taxonomy (NCBI): domain Eukaryota; kingdom Metazoa; phylum Chordata; class Mammalia; order Dermoptera; family Cynocephalidae; genus Galeopterus; species Galeopterus variegatus. The sequence goes on from NW_007739935.1 coordinate 14,546, forward strand.
TTTAGCTTAGGTACTAGATAGAGTAATTTTCAGGAGCGTGATGCTTTGGGTGAATTGAGAGAAAGGGATTCCATGATCAGGGCATAATTTGCAAGTCTGATTGTCACAATTCAGCAAGGAGGTGCTGACACATGAATTTAGAGCCCTTCATTTGCGAAGCAGTAATGTTGCCTGAACTTTGACATTTATTAAAATGGGTGGTGTAGCCTACTACTTACTAAACACTGTCCATTGTTGGGGGAAAATGTAGGAAAGCAGCTAGGTTGGGATTTCCAGGGCCTCAGGGTCAGGTGCACCCTGTAAGTAGCATGCCTCAATTTATCCGTGAGGAAATGAAGGGAAGTCATAGAACTTTCCAGAGCCACTCATCTTCTAACACAGTGGTTGTTAAACTTGTAGCATGCATCATAGTCACATGGAGGCTTGCTAAAATGCAGATTGCTGGGCCCTACCCCCAGAGTTTCTAGTCAGTAGGTCTCAGGTGGGGCCCAAGGATTTGCATTTCTAGGAAGTTCCAGGAGGTGCTGATGCTGCTGGTAAGGTGCAGGGAGGAACTGCACTTTGGGAACCATGGCTCTAGTCCACTGCACCGGCTTCTCTCATTTTAGTTTCTAGCCCCAGTTTAATTAATGGTCCTTGAAGGCTAGTAGTTTGGGGAGCCCTCTTCCCAGATCTCATGGAGTCTGGAGCTGCTGGGCCACAGTGGAGGCCCATTTCCCATTGTGGACTCGGATCCCCGCTTCCTGCTTTACTATAAGATCTTCTCATTTAGGAGGAGATCAAAGATGTATCAACACTATCAACATCAATCTCAATAAAAGCCAGAATGGAGTGAATGCCATTTGGGAGGAAAAAGTGCTTGAGAATTTGCTGGTTCTTTAATGTATTTGTCTGGATGCTTCATGGAAGAGGAACTTGGAGTTGGACTTTGAAACTCCAGTCAGGGAAGAACATGACCTGAAACACATGTGTTCCAGAAGATTAGTTGGGTTGTGGTGTGTGGTGTAGACAGTCAGCCAGCAGGGGCTGGAAGTTGGGATCTGTTAGGGGTTCCTCCAGGAGCTGGCAGGGAAAGCCGGGAGGAAAGTGCAGGCAAGATTGTGCCTGCTGACTCAGAGGTAGAGTGGGCTGGACTGAGTGATGGCGGATGGAATCTGGGGGTGGGGGTGGCGACAGTGGTGGTGGTGTGGATTCGAGCCTGAGTTTCTGGGAAAATGGTGGTGCCATAAAAAAGTAAAATAAAGGATCAAGAGAGATGGTCCCCCTCACTCACCTGGGGACCTGGTCCCACCTTCAGACTCCCCTCTCTGCAGCCTAGGATCACCCTGTGCTATGGTCCTAATGTTTGTGTCCCCCGCCAGATTCATTTGTTGAAATCTTAACCCCCAAGGTGATGGTATTAGAAGGTGAGGCTTTTGGGAGGTGATTAGGTGATTTGGGATTAGAGTCCTTATAAAAGAGACCCTAGAGAACTGCCTTGCCCCTTCTACCATGTGAGGACATGGTAGTAAGCTACCTTCTATGAGCCGGGAAGCAGGTCCTGTCCAGACAATGAATCTGCCATGCCTTGATCTTGGACTTCCCAGCCTCCAGAACTGTGAGCAATAATTTCTGTTGTTTATAACCTACCCAGTGTGGTATTTTGTTATAGCAGTCCAAATAGACTAAGACAACTTGTTACCCCATGAATGGGAGATTCCCGAGGAAAGGGCCTTTCTTCCCTGGAAGACTGAGAGTTCAGTTTTGGACCTTCCCTAGCACTCGCTTCTTAAGTCTCTGTACTAGTCAGGGGAGGCCAGCTCTGTAACATACAGCCCCAAGACCCAGAGGCCTAATGCAGTCGAGCTTACTTTTCCTCCATGGCACGTGGGTTGGGTGGGGGGGAGGGCTCTGCTCCTTGCAGTCATCTGGGACCCCAGCTCCTCCTGAGTGGGCTCATCATCATCATCTGGGGTCTTGACATTTTCCTTTGAGTCCTCTGTGCACACCAGGGAAGAGGGACATGTGGAGGATGCAGAGACCCCGCAACAGCCCCTGCAGGCAGGTGCAGACTTCACTGCCACTTGTACCTGTCAGTGAGGACAGGTTCCACCTAGGTGTAAGGATGTTGAGAAATGTCCTGCAGCTGTGTGGCAAGGACGATGAAAAGGGAGATAGCAGTGAGCAACCAGCCTGTGCCTGCTGCAGCCCCCACGTTCGACAGAATGACAAACATGCCACAGGCAACCCCCTTCCCTGAGAACATCCTCATCTCTGCAGGCCTGAGAAAGCCCACCCATGTCTGAAGTTTTTGGTACACGCTGCACCATAAACACAGATGGATGGGTCTTTCCAGCATGAGGGCTGTGAACTGTGGTGTCCTTCTTGGAACCAGATTTTGCATTCTTACTCTCTTGTCTTCCCTTCAGGGCCAAAAACTAGGTGCCTTTCCCCATGTTCCAGCCCTCCAGAATACTGGATGTGCTCAAGGACCAAGCCACCAGGCAGATCAGAGTCTATGTTTTCTCTGACATTGTCAAATGCCAACATTTAAGGAGAAGGGAGAGGGGGCAGCCATAATATTTCCCATCAGAGCTCATATGAGGCTAAGAAAATGTTATTTCCCACCTTACATGTCCTCGGGAAATCAAGCATTAAAAGGAGGATGGAAGTGTGAAGGGCAACACCCTTTATCTGTATTAGCTCAGGTGTAGCAGCACAAGTGAACGAAGACAGAGCCCCAAACAGCACCTTGTCGGTGTGTTTTTGTCCTCGAAATAGAAAAGGGCCATTTAATTTAGACTGGAGAGAAGAAATTACAGAAAATGAATTCACATCTCCCAAGTCTACACCTGCTTCTCAAACAGAATGTCCACCAGGGAAATCCCAGCATCAGACGCCCAGCCTGAGCAGTGTTTGGGGAGCATGCAGCTGTGGCTTGTCTGAATGGAAATGGGGGCTGTCGCTTCCTGGTCCCCCAGGCCTTGGAGTTAAGCCATTTGCTATATTGTATTTGCCACTCTGAACAGTTCTCTTGAGCCACTTGCAGTGTATTTATATCGTGTGTTAGTCTTCTAGGGCTGTCATAACAACATAACACAGACTGGGTGACTCAGACTGCAGAAATATACTGTCTCACAGTTCTGGAGGCTAGAAGTCCAAGGGCAAGGTGTTGGCAGGTTTGGTTTCTCCTTAGGCCTCTCTCCTTGGCTTGCAGATGGCTGCCTTCTTTCTCATCGTGTCCTCTCCTGGCCTTTCCTCTGTGTGTGCACGTCCTTGGTTTCTCTTCCTCTTCTGACATGGACACCCATCCTGTTTGGTTTAGTGTCCCACCCTTATTAGCCTTAAGTACACCCTTAAATTTCCCATCTCCAAAGATAGTCACATTGGGAGTTAGGGCTTCAACATATGAATTTGGGGTGGGAGATACACAATTTAGTTCATAATGTGTGGATACTTGGTAACGTTTCTGGTATACTGAAAACTTCAAAAGACCATGGACCATGTTTTATTCATCTTCTGTTGTAGAGATACACAATTTAGTTCATAATGTGTGGATACTTGGTAATGTTTCTGGTATACTGAAAACTTCAAAAGACCATGGACCATGTTTTATTCATCTTCTGTTGTATCTGATGCAGAGATAATCCACATATATTGGCTGAAGGAATGGAGTGCAAGATGAGTCCAGGCTGCAGGGCTGCCATGTACAGCTGTCCAGGCTGTGTACTGCACAACTCCATCCAGACTATGGTGTGAATAGAGCCTTCTGGGATTGTGTGGGGCTATACCAGTTGATTGGCTGTGCTCCTTGTTTTAATGAAGAAAATTTGGGAGTGTGTCTTTTTCTTAATTTCCCAAAAGTTGTCATGCTCTGCTCCCATAGTTGTATAAACTAAGTGCCTCAAGTGTAAGTATTTCTATATCAATTAGACTTTGAGTAACAGAAAACTAATGTTAACCACAACAAACCTCACATCTTAAACACAAGATTATTTATTTTTTTACATAGTAAGTCTGGGGGTAGGGAGTTTCTGCCTGTGGTTTAGAGCATATGTTGACAAATTTTTTCTGAAAAGGGCCAGATAGTAAATATTTTTAGCTTTGTGGGCCATATGATCTCTGTTGCAACTACTCCACTCTGTCATTATAGGGCAAAATCAGTCTTAGAGAGATGAATGTGTATGGCTGTGTTCCAATAAAACTTTATTTACAAAAACAGGTGGTGGGCCAGATTTGGCTCATGAGACATAGTTTGACAATCCCTGATGCAGAAGCTCATGTATGCCAAGGTGAAAGGTTTTACAGTTTTTTTTTTT
>NW_007739935.1:19198-29423 GCF_000696425.1 Galeopterus variegatus
TCATCACATCCATGTTCCAGGTAGAAAGAAAAGGAGTTGAGACAAAAGAGTCTCTGTTGCTAAATGAGCCTTGTTTACAGTTTTTTTCAGTTTGTTTTTAGCTTGGACACATTGTTATCCCAAACAATATAGGGTTTCTCTTACTAAGGAAGAATGGAAGAATGGACATTAAGTTGTGTCTGGCAGCTCCTAGTGGAATTGTTTTTCTCTCTTTTTTTATCCTCCAACTCCTGGAGTAGTACTATGTATGCTAAGCACACTGCAGGGAATCAATCAATACAGGCACCTCTGACTTCACTCCATTATTAAATCCTTGGAGGAGAGTACAACCTTCACAGTCTAACGTTGTGAAAAGATGACTCAAATTTTCCAATTGTCATTAAAAACAGAACCACGCCAACAACTCCTTTCAGGCTACGTAGATTTCCAGGTGGGGAACAAAAGAAAGAGAGAGGCAGGAAAGGCCCAAAAGAGAGAACATTATATATTGCTCATGCAGCAATGATTGTTAGCAGCTTTAGGAAAGTTGAGAGCTGAGGGCTTATGTGTCTTGGGGCATGATTGATGATGTACGTTGGGTCCCAGGAGTGATCTGTCCTCTTTGCTCAAGGATTTGGGGAACAGATTCTATGATTCCTCTTGATCATTCCTTTGATGCTCTCTCATCCTAAAATATTTTACAAGAAGGCAGGGGTTCTACTCAAAGTAAAGGCTTTGCTCTGTTTTCTGCGAGTCTTTCCAAACCACAGAGCTGAGACCCTGCAGATACTCCCTTAGTCTTGGGAGGCACATAGTGCTGCAGAAAGTCCCTAAATTCCCAGACCCAGGGGGAGCCACGTCCTCCAGGGACCTACAGTGTAATAGTTTCTCCCTCTTCCCATTCTCTTTCCCATCACCCCTTGCTGCTTTCTGGAATGAGTCCACGGTCATGCCAGCAAGAGGACAAAGAAAAAGATGCTCTGAGTTAGTGTTAGAATCAAGGAGAGCTGATATAGAAAAGAAGATAACCACATACCCTTCAAGTCTTTTCCACTGTTAGGAGTGGCCCCAGATGATGGTCTGGATGCCTGGTTCTCATGTCTTTGGCAGGTCCCTCTGGCACCATCTTGAGTGGCCCCCCTCCCCCAATCCCCGACTCTCTCCTCACTGGCTTTCTCTCCGTTCAACCTTCCATGTTTTCTTATGTATTGCAGGGCATGCCTGCTATGGACTGAACTGTGTCTCCCCCAAATTCATATTTTGAAGCCCCAAGTCTCCATGTGACTGTATTTGGAGATAGGACCTTTCAGGAGGTGATTAAGATTAAATGAAGTCATAAGGGTGGGGTCCTGATCGCATAGGATTGATGTCCTTATAAAAAGAGGAAGATCTCTCTCTCTCTCTCTCTGAGAGAAGAAGCCATGTGAGGACACAGCAAGAAGGCAACCGTCTGCAAGCCAGGAAGAGAGCCCTCACCAAGACCCGACCATGCTGGTGCCTTGACCTTGGACTTCCAGCCTCCAGAACTGTGAGAAAATAAATGTCTGTCATTTAATCCCCCCAGTCTGTGGTACTCTGTTAGGGCAGCTGGAGCCGACTAAGACAATATCCATCCCACCCTGCAGTCCCAGAAGGAGCAGCTTAGCATGTGGATGCTGGATATTGGTGGCTTTGGGGACTGGAATTTTTAAATACTGGTGCAATCTGAACACTCTTGCCAGACACGCACCACAGCATGTTGAGGTGCTTTGCTGGCTTAAAACAATACAACATGTGTCCAGCCATTCCCTGCCCATCCTCTAGCTCACTGTGAAAAATAATTTGGACTGTGCAGAGGCTTCTTAGTTAGGAGGAAAATCCTTTGCCTCCTTCAAGGCTCATTGGTGACCCTTGAGAAGCTTCCTTCAATTCTCCTTGGACTGGAGAATCATTCCTTTTCTGGGTTTCTATGTGCATTACTTATAACTCCACCTGAAGCACTTTGCTTTTAATTCTATAATAGTTTCTATCATACTTGATCCTAATAACAGACTGATGTGCCTGTAGAGTTCTCCAAACCATAAGTACCTTGGGGATAGGGACAAGGTCTTGTCTACCATCACCCCGGAATCTCCATGCCCAGAACCCACCTGGCTCAAGAACGAGCTCTGCACGTGTTTGCTGAATGAGGGGCAGGTGAATGTGGGTCCTCAAGGCCCTGCTGCCTGTGCCACATGGGAGGCAGGTCTGCTGGTCTCCATTGGTCTGTCCAACTGCCCTAGCTCTGGTACACACTCTGCACAGAGGACAGAGCCTGAGCCTCTCAGAAATATCTTTTGCTATCATGTCCCAGGTAGACACTGAGCAGGCGAAGCCCTGTGGAGGTGCAGAGCGGTCCAAAGGCAGCTATTGGGCCAGGGTGTTTCTGGGGACAGTGGGTATAGGTTTCAGCAATGTTTCAAATCTGCAGTCTAAATTGCAGTCACAGCATGGCACAACGGGCATGTAGGTTGCTGTCCTGAGCTTGTTCACTGGATGAGGGAGTCATCCCTCTATGCACATTTCCAGAAACTCTCAGCAGTCACATTCTGGCCCAGGCCTTGGTCAACTCCAGCTACTCTCCCACAGTTGATGAGTTTTGCCACCCTTTGGGGTGTCTAAATTTCAAACCAAGGGTAACCAGGGTGCCCTGCTGGAAAGCCCTGGCCCCTGCGGCGAGTCTGGAGCACTGCGGTCACAGGGGCCGCAGCAGCTTGTCTTCAGCAGAGTCAGCAAAGCCTGAGATCAGGAGGCTCAGTGTGGACGCAGAGACCGCGTCTCCACGGACAGGGCTTCCCCTGCTCCCTGCTGCTCACGGCCGGTCCTCCCTCGGCTGTGGTGTGGCTCCCCGTGTACCTGGGAAATGATAGCAAAAATCGTGTTGCTATGGTAGCTCCCGTTTCTGAGCACCTACTGTGTGCTGCAGCCTGCTGGTGATAGCTGTGACGGGGAGGTGCTGCCCTTCCCTGCTTTACAGCCAAGAGAAGAGCTGAGCGGTCAGACGGCAGACCCCAGACTACATCCCAGGAAGAGGGGTGCGGGGAGAGGAGCCCGGCTGTCTCTGAACCCTGGAGATGGCTGGCTGGGCACCGTGTCTGCCTCCGCCCTCCAAGCCTCCTGCTCTCAAGGCCGAATGTCCCCTTTGTTCTCAACTGTCTTGTATGACCTTCCCTTCCCGGCTGCGCTGCCTGGACAGGCCCCTCACACCTGCTCTGTCTCAGAGGACTGATGAGCCAGAGACACAAACAGATGGGGCTGCAATCCTTATCTCTGGGATGGATTTTTATCTTGGTAAGAACTTTCTGGATGCACAGAGCCTTCAGGTCGCGACAAGACCGATCAGGGCCTGGCTGCTGCTTTTGCTCTCCGGGCCTCTTCCCCCTTGAAAAAATATTGTATTTTTCAGCTGTGTTGGCACAAAGACAAATATAATCCAGGGCACCTAAAAGTACCGTGGGCCTAGACACTGTGTCTGCAGTGCCTGGAGGACGAGTGTCTTACCTTTGCATTGCAGGAGCTTAGTCATCGGGAGGGCTGTGTGGGGATGCTGGGGGTGCTGAAGACCAGAGCCAAGGAAGGGTCCATGCTTGAGGTTACTGCTGAGCTCCTTTAAACTTGGGGTCCTCTGCTTGTCTTTAGTTTTCATGAATGAGCCATGGGTTCACCCCCAAACATTTGTGGGCACAAATTAATGGCTTGAGCTGTTGATGCATGGGCTTCCTTAACACCATCGGCTGTGAGCCCATGGGGGGAAGGCGCAGGTGGGGCTAAACTCAGGGGCTGCCCAGGCACATTTGCATCTCGTCTGGCATTTAGATGTTTGGCCACATGGGGGCACTGATGTACCAGCCTGGTTCTGCAGAAAGTGACCTAGGATCTGAGCCAGGTCTGGTCTGGCCAGGAGGAGTGGCATGGCTGGAGGATGGCTGGGGTGGGGAGGCGGGGGGGTGGGGTATGTTATCGAGAAAACCTCTCGCTCCCCACATCCCTCAGTCCCAGGAAAACATGGGTCTGGGGGTGGAGCCAGCTACCATCTCACCTGCCACCACCAAGGAGGTGGCCTTGGGTGGTGTCCCCTCCCTGAGCCAGGAACTCTGTGGTGCTGGATTCGGGCTGCCAGGTGACCCCAGCATCTAGAGACTAGAACCTTCCACTGTCCTGCTGCTGAGGATGGTGGGAACGGCTGAGTTTTGGTAGAAAAAAAGCCAGGAGAAGTGAGCGGTGGGTACAAATCCCTCCCATCCATTCAACAACCACGGCCACCTACTAGTGCTCCAGTGGCTTTGCCTAGGCCCCACTGCAGTGACCCACTTTGTCTAGCTGCTTTTCATTTAAAGTGCCCCTCAACATGTCAGCATCTCGGTGTCTCGGCACCTGGCCCCTAAACAGTGGTGTGGAAGAGTCAAACGGTGCTGACCGAAAATGCAGAGTCCTGGGCCCTGCTCCCAGACTGATTTCATAGGTCCGGGGTGGGGTCCTGAGATTGGCATTCTTTAAATCCGCCGCCACCCAGGATAAATAATGCCATAGAAATGTGTCGAAGGAACAAATCATTCTCCTTAATTGGTTTCCCCTCATCCTTTCTTTTTTATTTCTTTTCATTTGAAATCATATCTTAGTACCTTGGAATTCTGGGAAATTGGATGTAAAAATAGCAATTTTTCAGATGCAGAATTTTCCCGTCTTCTGTTTAGTCTGGGGCAGTGTCCTTGACTGTCCTGGGCTGCAGTCACGGTGGGACACTGGTAATGGCCCACATGCCCTGGCACCCTTAAAACTCCCCGGCAGCTCTGGCCATCAGCCCTAAGAGCTGGGGGAGTGGGGTCACCAGCCAGCGCGGGCCGGCCGGGTGCTTGCAGCCTTTCTTTTGTCCTGGTGGGCTCTGCAGCCTGCAGCCTGAATTCCAGCTTCAGTTATCCCACACCGGTGAGAACGATCAGCTGGGAGTGGACAAGTGATGTCCGGGCCGCCTCCCTCCCTCTCATTCCAGTTCCACTCATCAACCACCCAAGCCTCAACCACTTTCTAGCCGGCTCCTTCCTCCTTTCTCTTGCTGCTCCTGGACTCTGGCCTGTGAGCCACCGGCTTCTCTGTCCACAAGGCCAGGGGCGCCTGCTGCCCAGCAGACCTTGACCTTGGCAGGGCAGGTGTTCAAGGCCACCCTTCAGATGGTGGCCTCCTGCATGGGGACTGACCACCTCCCCTGCAGCCTGCCCATTGTCCACCCCCCATATAAGCCAGGCTCCAACACCAGTCATAACAAGTTCACAAAAATGGAAAGGGGGAAACAATGAAACCATGCGTCATGGCCTCAAAACAAACCCAGAGACAGATTTACTTCCAAACCACTTAAAACAGGGCCGGCCCCGTGGCACACTCGGGAGAGTGTGGCGCTGGGAGCGCAGTGACGCTCCCGCCGTGGGTTCGGATCCTATATCGGAATGGCCGGTGCGCTCACTGGCTGAGCAGGGTGCGGATGACAACAAGCCAAGGGTTGCAATTCCCTTACCGGTCACGAAAAAGACAAAACCAAAAACCCCAAACAAACAAACAAACAAACAAAAAAACAAACCACTTAAAACAACCATGTGATGAGGCTCTGGTCCTGGTCTTGGGAAAGGGGCTCTGTTGGGGGGTATGGAAAGTGGGGGTGGCAAGGGAGGGTATGGTCCCAGAGGATGACATCTGAAAGGTGAGCCTCCAAATAAGACTCCCCACATGGAGCACTGGGGGGAGGAAACGGCTGGTTGTCACTATCCTTTCAGCTTCCTGTCCCCCACTCCCCTTCCTCAGCCCCCCAGGCAACCTCAGCGTCTCCTGAGATGGTCTGATGTGTGGTTTTCTGCTTAACTCTTTCCACATGTTCTGCTTGGGCCTTCAGCCCTGGCTCATTCTCCTGCTTCTGAATAGGCCTGAACTTTCTTTCCGCTCCCTCTGTGTCCTTGTCCACTCCGTGGGCACTGTCCTGAGGCCTGGACATGTGCTCCTCCCTGGGTCTGGGTGCTCGGGTGTCCAGTGCCTGTGTGGGGGCAGGTGGCGTGAGTGCTCCCGACAGGAGAAGGGTCTGGCGGTGGGTCAGCTGCCTGTGACTATGATCTGTGAGACCTCTTGGGGGGGTCCCTGACACTGAGCAGCTCCTTTTTTCTGGAAAAACCTATGAGGCTGGGCAATAGCTGCCCTGACAGTGTCTTTTACAGGAGAAGAGGCGGAAGGATTCACTCATTCCTCCATCTGTCTTTTCAGCCTGGAACGGGGGCCTACTCTGTTCCAGTCTCTTTCTGCTGATTGACAGTTGGGCCGTTGCAGACAGTGGGCTCCAGACAGAATCGTGCTCTGAGCACGGGGCTGGCGGCAGCTCTGAGCTGCAGCTCAGCCGGGCTGCCAAGCCGCGGGGAGGAGCGTGGAGCTGGAGCCTTGACCCCGGGCCAGCAGGACGGCCGCAGCTGTTGCTGATTACTGTGCCTGCGTCGGCCTCGGGGGCTGGGTGTCCTCCCTTGCTCTGAGGAGGACAGGCTGACGCCTCCCACAGTGTGTGGGGAAAAAGTGCAGGCCTCTGTGGTTTCATGGAGCCAGCCAGGGCCCTGCCTCTTGGCCTCAAGAGGCCCCTCCAGGATGCAAGCACGTGGCTGCCCACATTGCTGTCTTCTTTTCTGAACACGAGCTGTCTTTTCCTGGGCTTCTCTGCTCAGTCCGGAACTGACCTCGTCCCTGCTGCACTTGGTGGTGAGAAGTAGACCGTCATTCTCACTGACCCTTGCTGTTGCTAGAGCTCTGTGGTCCTGGACAAGTTATTTGACCTTCAGAGGTTCTGCTTCCTCATCAGGAACTTGGGGATAGTTATAGTTCCTACCTACAAAATTCTTAAAAGTCTTGTTATTATTATTTAATTTTCCAAAGATGGCTTCAAAGAAAAATGTTGGAGAAACAGATTGTCATATTAGCTAATTTCATGGTAGTCATAACGTGCCAGGTGCAGATCTAAGTGTTTTACATGTATAATTGCAGTAAATCCTCAGAATACCACTACGGGATAGATACTGCTATGATCCCTATTTCGCTAATGAGTAAAGGGAGACCCAGAGAAATCAAAAAAAGCACACAAGTTTTCACACGTGTGCAGGGGTAGCTAGGACACCCACCTGGGTATTGGACGCCAGAACCGACACTTTGTTCACTACCCTGTTCCCCGTCCCGGTGAGGGCAGGACGTTCAGCCACCGGGCCTGCCTGCTTTTTGAGCATGTTGGCATCACCTTCAATGAAGAATGCTGAATCCCAGCCTGGCCTAACCCTGCCGCATTTGGGGGCGGGGGTGAGCTGAGAGCATTGCATGGAGTGATGCAGCTGGTGAGTGGTCACCTGTGAACTGCCCGTGGGTGGGAGAAGGACTCTGCTCTGAAGCACAACACCCTCCAAGCTCTCAGAAACTTTCCTTCTGGCTCTAGCCCTGTCTGGAGATCTCAAGACTCATCCCTGCCTCTGTTAGTCCATCTGTGTTGCTGATAACAGAATTCCTGTAACTGGGCAATTTATAAAGAAATGAAATTTATTTCTTACAGTTTTGGAGGCTGGGAAGATCACGGTCCAGGGGGTGCATTTGGTGAGGGGCCTTCTTCTCGGTCACCTTGTGGTGACCAGGGTATCACCTGGTGAGAATGGGCTGAGCAAGAGAGAGTTGACCTGCTCACTTGCTCTCCTTATAAAGCCACCAGAACCATGCCCACTGTTCTGTGAATGGATCAGTCCATTCACAAGAGCACAGTCCTCACAATCTAATCACCTTTTAAAGGCCCCACCTTTCAAATATCATAATTGGATTTCCCACCCTGTTAACACTGTGACAGTGGGATTCAAATTTCTAGAATGTGAACTTTTGGGGACATATTTAACCCATAGCACTGCCTAAATGTTTCAAAGTCTCTGGGTTTCCGTGGGCCGTCTACATCTCTGAGACACCCTCAGCGGGATGGGTTGGAGGGGTCTTCCTGCCTCTGCTTTTGCCAAGGTCCGCCAACACCTTGCTAAGAACTCTTGGTTGTCAGGGTAAAACCCTTACTCCTTAGCATATCACTGAAGGCCCTTTTACCTGCCTGCCTGCCCCTTCTTACCTGACCAGCCTAGTCATTCACAGCTCCTGCTGCCATCCCACGTGGAAGAGACTGCTCTGCATGACTTCCCTGACTCTCCATCCCCAGACAGCTTCCTGTCCCACTGCAGCACCTGGGACCCTTCGCTGCTGCCATGGCTTTCACGTCCATTCTCGTCCACCTGCCCCTGGGGCTCCTTAGGGCTCCTTAGGCATCTTCACATTCCCATAGAAAACTGTGGAATGCCAGACAGGGATAGCCATCTCACAGAGAAGAGGACCCAAACTAGAGATGAGAAAAGATTTATCATCAATTGCCAAGACAATCAGCATCAGAGGCAGGATTGGAACTCAGTCCCATGGTGTGCAGGGTAGAACTGTTTAGGGGGCTGCAGGGCTTCCCCACCCACACCCACCACAGTGCACAGAGAAGGAAACCACACATCAGAGGGCTGACAGAGGATCCCCGAAGTCTGAATCACTGTACTCCCCAATAGGTGAGCATCTGGAAAGAGAACTTACCCTTCCCCTCCTTCTCCAGATTCCTATATCCAGACAGAGTGAGGGCATGCATAAAAATGAAAAAACAAAGCAAAAGCTGTCTCTCCTAAATCCCAAACCATCCTTTATTGCAGTTATCTGAAAGATGGTGTGACTGGTGGGACCACACAATTTTAAACTTGGCTCAAGTGGTTAGATGTGCATCTGGACCCCAGGGGAGACCTCAACATTGTGAGAAGACCAGAGGGCAAGTAAATGGAGATTTGGCAAGACCCGCAGGCTGCTGTGTGTGGCTGCAGCCAGACAGGAAAACTGAGATGGTGTGAGCAGGAATGGCTGGAAGGAGAAGCTGTTTCCAAGAAATTACAGAGGGATCTTCTTCCAGGGGGCTGGGGCCTCTGCAGACATGATCTCATTTCTCCCCCTGTGGCCCCCTGGGGACCGAGGGGGTCTCTGCTCAGTCTCAAGCTCAAAGAACACTCAAGCTCAGCTGATTTTCCTAACTGACAGAAGAGGGACCAGAAAGTCCCCCCAACAGCTGGTGATGGTAGGATCTCCCCAAGCCTTAGAGGTCCCTAAGAACACTTGAATCCCCTAGGGCAAACAACTGGGGGAAGAAAGAAGTTATTCAAAGAGAATTGTTTCCTTCTGGACCAGGGGGCTGACAGCCTCAGTTTGCTTTGGTGAGAGGAGAGAGAATAGACCCATCAGCGTGGCGGGAGGGGCCAGGGGTTTGTGAGAGGGTCAAGAGCATTAGGGGGGTTGGCCAGCAGCACTGTGGAGCCTCTTCTATACCAGGAAGGAGCACTTGGCTACATGCTGGTGGATACAAGGTGAGTATGTGCAAGGCGACCTCATCAGCAGGTGGGCACAGACCCACACTCATGATCTGCTCAACAAGGGTCACCGAGTTGGTGCAGAAGAAGAGATGGTGGCCATTGTGGTCCTGGAAGGTTCATGGAGTCATCGCTGCCAGCTAGCTCCCATCTATCAGGTGCCAACTGCTTGCTGGGCACTGTGCTGAATGACCCATGGATATTATCTCACTTAATCTCTGTAACCACGTAGGGTCTGCTCAGTAGCCCTGCCCAGCCCAGCACCAGGCACAGCTGCTGATGTTTTCTGAGTGAGTGATTGACAGTGATGCTCATGCAAAACAAGGAGGCTGAAGCCATGGAAGGAGACTCGTTTTTCACCAATCACTGAGGACAGGGACAATGGTGTCAGAACGTGGGACCCCAGTGGGTAAGAGCCCAGGCAGCCCAGACTGCACCGAGCTGTGCCTCTGAGTGGCCGGGTGGCCTTGTGAAGGTCACAGAGTCTGCATGTATTGATCTGAATATGGAGATAAAATATTTATTTCAGAGGCTGTTGGGAGGATTAAATAAAATAACATATGAACTTGCTTGTGAGGCATAGGACTGGCCTGTAGTCATCACTGAATGCATTATTTAATGAGCTTCGCTCCAGTGCTGGGTCTTTGTAGGCCTATTTACTTCATGACTCGTCTTCTTAGATGCTTCTTATCATCTCGCCTTTGGTGCTGCTTCTTCCTAAGATACGGGGCTAGGCTTCAAAGTTCCCCTGTAGGGCCCCATAAAACCCCAAAGGAGACATTCCCTAAAACATGGCGCCTTTCCGG
>NW_007739935.1:30536-33067 GCF_000696425.1 Galeopterus variegatus
TGCTTGGCCTCTGCATGTTTAACCATGCCCTAATGAGAGTGTCTGTTAATCATTTTCTCTTGCTTCCCAGACTGGAGGGCAGAGAGACCACATTTAGGATGGTTGGGGGAAAGGGAAGAAATCAATTTCTCTATGTCTCTGTTAATCACGAGCTCTGCGGTCTGAGACAGATGGAAGAACATGACCCTTCCAGGGCAGTGATGTCTGGTTCCCTTGGCTGCCAATCTAAAGAAACTTGAGGAATCTTAGCAGCTGGGAGCCAGGCAGACGCCCTCAGCCCAGCTGGAGTGTGTAGCTAAAATGTAGGTGGAGGTGGGGTGTCAACTCCACAGAGAGAGAGGTGCCAGCAGCCACTCCCATGGAAAATCCTCTTCTGTTCCAATTCCCCACATGTATTTTGGCCCCAGGCAGCAGACTCCTCTGGGGAAAGAGGAACCTGGTGGAACAGGGCAGGGAAGAGGCATTTGGAAACCACAGGGTTAGGGATCAGATGTGCAAAACACACCTAACCAAAATACTGAGTTAGGGCGGGTCAGGTACAGTGGATTTCTGGACTGTTCCATAACCGCCAGGAATAGTTTAGGGCAAAGCTACACGCACCCAGATTCCTGGTTCCTGGCAGACCTCAATTTCCTGACAAACCATCCACAAAGTGGTCCCAGTACTTTAGCTAAAAGGCCATAATAAGCTCCCTCCCCTGTCCCCTTAGTCACAAGCAGCAGCTTCAAGATCGATGACTTTGCCTGTGATAAGCAAGGTTTCCGGAAGAAAGTCGTGGAGGCTTTTGTCAGCCTGTGTGGTGTGGGCCTCGTGCTCCAGCACAGACTGGACCTGCATCCTTCCCAGGGTCTCCAGGGCATCCAGGACATCCATCCAAGCATGTGATTGGCAGGTGCAGCATGTCCCTCAGTCCCTCACGTCCAGCCTTGGGTGCTTCACAGAGGCTGGGGTCCACCCAGAACAGAAGGAGGGAGGAGGAAGCCCTGTGGTCACACCTGGCTGGAGATGTCCACTGTCCTGGTGAATGAGCATCTGTGTTTTGTTTCCCCACAGGGAGGAGGAGGGTGGTGCGGCAGAGAACTGCAGGGGACATCAAGGTCAGTCTCCTGTGGGGTCCGTTACTAAGGAAGAGCTTTTCCAGGTGGAGGGATGAGAATGATGAAGGACTGTCCCTCTGGGAGCCGCCCCACGGACACCACCACGGCTGCTGGAACTGGAAATGTCACTCTCAAGGTGGTGGCCTGCCTCTAAGCGTGGCTTTGCAGAGACGTCATGGATTGCCTGCTGTTGGCAGTATGTCAGTGGGGCTAAGAGCGGGCCCGTCTCTCAGCGTACCAGGCCCCTCACACAGCTAACTGGGTAAAAGGTCAGCAGCCACTCCTCCATTGCTTCTCAGGCTGCCCCCTCCCATCCCACCCAATAAAACAGAACGAACGAGCAGACAAAAATCCTCAGAACGACACAGACCTTGCCTACTTAGGAGGAATATTCTACCTTGGCTAATGGATAAGCTGCTGGATTCAAGGGGACTGTGCGTACAAACCTCTCTGCTTCCTGACTGTCAATGTCACCACCTGAGATGGTTTGCGGACTTTAACAAGGAGTGGACAAAAATTCTGGGATAAGTTAAACTGGGTTCAGAGACGTCTCCAGAACTCAACCTCATTCTTCTGAGCTTTGGCATAAGGTGCCAGGTCTTTCCAGGTCCATCCTGGTCTACTTGTCACCATCTCCAGGAGGTCAGGTATGCAAGACCAACCACACCAAGGCCACATCTTATGTCTGAGATTTTGCTTCTGGGTGACCAGCGGTGTGTGGCCACAGGCTGGGAGGCCCAGGTCAGGAAAAGGATAATTTTAATGCAGCAGAACCATTTGGGACTGCTCAGGCCTTGTGTCCGGTTATGTCTTCAGGTTTCCAGTTAAGACCCAAAGCAGTACAGACTTTTTCGATTGGCCAACTCGGCACAGCTCATCTGCAGAAAGAAGTGGACGCCAACTCAGCAGCTCTTTTTCCCTCCTCCCAAAACTGTGCGTGTGACTTAAAGGCAAGTTTTCCTCCTGGCCNCCCTCAAATAAAGCAGAACTTCTCCGGTGAACTGTCAGCTCGGGTCCTGTCGTTCTTTCACCTCCCATGTCAATACAAAATGGCTTGTACAGGAACCTAACTAAGGCTTTTTAGCACAGAGGCTCATGTTTTTGAGAGAAAACAGGCCTGTTTAAGTCACCAACATGATTTATGTTAGAACCTGGGTAGAGCCTACTGGCTGTCATTAAATGACACTGGAATAAGTGACCAGATACTTTTAGGGACTCACCTTATCTAAATATTTTGAAAAACAAAATGGATACTGGGGCTAAAGATTAAATTAAAAAAAAAAAAAAAGAATAGCTAAAATACCACAACCGCGAAGAATGAAAACCAATTGTGAATCAGGATCCTATTTGAATCTCAATTAAGAATGATAAATATTAACTTAATTAAAATTCTATAGCTTGAATTGGGTTATTACAGGAGAACATTGATTGAAT
>NW_007739936.1:0-1987 GCF_000696425.1 Galeopterus variegatus
TGGGTGGGGCTGGTGCTCCATTCCCAGGAGGGTGAAAGGTGGGTTCAGCTGGAGACAGTTCATGGTGACCGGCTCCAAATTCCTGGGTCCCAAGAAACCTGCCCATCGATTCTCCTCTCAGCAGCCGCAGCCAGAACCACCCCAGCTGCCCTTGTGCACACGTACACACGCCCACACTCCCACACATGCATGCACACTCACACCTCCACACTCGTGCACATGCACGCACACTCACATAGATGCATACACACTCGCACACGCAGGCACACACATGCATACTCGCATGCCCACTCACACGCCTGGACACTCATGTACGTGTATGAACACCCACACCCGGCCACGTGCTCACACAAATGCACACTCATGCACACTCACACACTTGTGTACATGCACACACAGTCATGCATGTTTATGCACACACGTACACTTGCATGCACGTATGTGCATGCACACGTCTGCACACTCACAGGTGCACACATTATCCCCTCTCCAGTCTGACCTCTTCATCCTCTTCTGGCTCACAGGAGCTCAATCCTTGGACTCATATGCATGCCCACTCACACGCCTGGACACTCATGTACGTGTATGAACACCCACACACACGGCCACGTGCTCATGCAAACTCGTACGCTTGCGCACACGTATGTGCACGCACACGTCTGCACACACACATCTGTACACTCACACACAGGTCCACACGTTATCCCCTCTCCAGTCTGACCCCTTCATCCTCCCCTGGCTCACAGGAGCCCACTCCTTGGACTTACATGCATGCCCACTCACACGCCTGGACACTCATGTCCACATATGCACACCAGCATACATGGCCACATGCTCAGACACAAGTCCATGTATTCATACACGTCCGTGCACTTACACACATCTGCACACATGCCGCTCTCCAATCTGACCCTTTCATCCTCCCCTGGCTCACACAGGAGCCCACTCTCTGGACTCCAGGCTTTCTTCCTCCTCTTTCCCAGGCCATCTGTGCCATGTGCAATACTGATGTGGCCCTGTCACTTCTTTGCTTCACACCCTTCAGAACTCAGTGTCCTTAAAAAGTAGTGTGACCGTATAATTTATCCTCCAAACCAGAGTCCTTAGGAGTGTGAAATTATTTAGAAAATGAATTAGAAGTGTGAAGTTAGTTAATTGTTGGGCTGGGACAGCAGGCATAATATTGTGGGATCGTCCTGAGCAGTTGGAGTCCTACAGTCACCCTAAGGAAAAGCCCCTTGAGGGTGCACCTTCTCCTTGGTCCCCATGTGTGGCACGCTGTTCCTCTGCCACAGGCTGTTCCTTTGTAGACCCGTGTTCCCTGTGTGTCCCCCTCTCCATTGCCTGCCGGGTACATTTGCCTTTGTGCCCCAGGGCTTAGTCTCAGGGTCTCGGGGCCCTGGTGGCCCTCAGGAACAGTCTTGCTCCTTTGTACACCCAGCACACTGAGCTGCCTGGTAGAACTCCCTGCCCTTTGTATTTCCAGGCTGTTTGCACTGGAGCGTGAGGCCCCTGGGTGGGTTTTGTTTCTCCCTTGTGTTCTCACAGAGCCACCCCTGGGCTCTGGCACTTGGGGGACACGGGTCTCCCATTCCCTGTGGAACCCCACTGGGGCCGAGGGTCTTCGTTTTTCTGCATTGACCCCCACCCACCGCCACTCACCAGAAAAATGTAGCAGATTTAGATAGAAGGAGTAGCTGTTGTATTAAAAATGCACAGGGAAGTGATTTCCACCTCCAGTTTTAAAAACAGCTGTGGTTTTGGTGTTTTTATTTGCTGCCCATATTGTATGTGAATTCTTCATTTGCTTTCTTCCTAGTAGGGAATGTTTTCCCTTCAAGAAATATTGATGAGGGTGGCTGCTCATGTGTGGTATATGGCTGGGCTTTTATATAAATGAAAAAGGAAAAGAGAGAAAAAGGAAAACAGGTGGCCTCCCCGGCTCTGTGCTTCGGTTTGGGGAAAGTCCCAGGTGGCCAGCCTGCAG
>NW_007739936.1:2773-4773 GCF_000696425.1 Galeopterus variegatus
CCTGGGAGAACTCCCTGGCCCTTTGTATTTCCAGGCTGTTTGCACTGGAGCACGAGCCCCCTGGGTGGGTTTTGTTTCTCCCGTGTGTTCTCACAGAGCCTCCCCTGGGCTCCGGCATGTACTCGTGCACTTGGGGCACATGGGTCTCCCGTTCCCCGTGGAACCCCACCATGGCCAAGGGGCTTCGTTTGTCTGCATTGACCCCTGCCCACCACCACTCGCCAGAAAAATGTAGCAGATTTAGATAGAAGGAGTAGCTGTTGCATTAAAAATGCACAGGGAAGTGATTTCCACCTCCAGTTTTAAAAACAGCTGTGGTTTTGGTGTTTTTATTTGCTGCCCATATTGTATGTGAATTCTTCATTTGCTTCCTTCCTAGTAGGGAATGTTTTCCCTTCAAGAAATATTGATGAGGGTGGCTGCTCATGTGTGGTATATGGCTGGGCTTTTATATAAATGAAAAAGGAAAAGTGAGAAAAAGGAAAACACGTGGCCTCCCCGGCTCTGTGCTTTGGTTTGGGGAAAGTCCCAGGTGGCCAGCCTGCAGGATGACAGAGTGCTACTGCCCCCTGGTGGACGGTAGGCAGGATGACAGAGTTCTACTGCCCCCTGGTGGATGGTAGGCAGGATGACAGAGTGCTACTGCCCCCTGGTGGACGGTAGGCAGGATGACAGAGAGCTATTGCCCCCTGGTGGACAGTAGGCAAGATGACAGAATGCTGCTGCCCTCTGGAGAATGGCCAGCCAGATGACAGAGTGCTACTGCCCCCTGGTGGACGGTAGGCTGGATGACAGAGTGCTGATGACCCCTTGTGGACAGCCACGGGGATGATAGGGCGCTACTACCCCCTTGTGGACAGCCACTGGGATTACAAAGCACTATTGCCATCCGTGGATGGTCGACTGGATTACAGAGCACTATTGCCCCCTGGTGGATGGCAGGATGACAGAGCGCTGCTGCCCCCTGGTGAACGGTAGGCAGGAAGACACTGGGATTACAGAGCACTATTGTCCCCTGGTGGATGGCAGGATGACAGAGCGCTGCTGCCCCCTGGTGGACGGTAGGCAGGAAGACACTGGGATTACAGAGCACTATTGCCCCCTGGTGGATGGCAGGATGACAGAGCACTATTGCCCCCTGGTGGATGGAAGGCAGGAAGAGACTGGGATTACAGAGCACTATTGCCCCCTAGTGGATGGCAGGATGACAGAGCGCTATTGCCCCCTGGGGGACGGTAGGCAGGAAGAGAGAGTACTACTGCCCCCTTGAGGACAGCCACTGAGATTACAGAGCACTATTGCCCCCGGTGGATGGTCGGCCAGATGATAGAGCACTATTGCCCCCTGGTGGACGGCAGGATGACAGAGTGCTACTGCCCCCTGGTGGACGGGAGGCAGGATGAGAAAGTACTACTGCCCACTTGTGGACAACTGCTGGGATTACAGAGCACTATTGCCCCCGGTGGATGGTCGGCCAGATGATAGAGCACTATTGCCCCCTGGTGGACGGCAGGATAACAGAGTGCTACTGCCCCCTGGTGGACGGTAGGCAGGATGAGAAAGTACTACTGCCCACTTGTGGACAACTGCTGGGATTACAGAGCACTATTGCCCCCGGCGGATGGTCAGCCAGATGGTAGAGCACTATTGCCCCCTGGTGGACGGCAGGATGACAGCGTGCTACTGCCCCCTGGTGGATGGCCACCATGATGACAGAGCGCTACTGTCCCCTGGTGGACAGCCACTGGGTCTGATCTCAGGCCTTGATTTCTTTTCCAAACCCGTTCTTTCAGAATGAGGTCAATGCTATCAAGTGGGATCCTTCTGGAATGTTGCTAGCATCCTGCTCTGATGACATGACATTAAAGGTAAAGTTGGCATCTGTAGGGATGAGCTGTTTAACCCTGGACAGCCCCCAGTACTCAACGCAAGTCTCACATTCCCTGTTCCTTTGGGGGTTATCTGTATTGAGTCCTCTTCCTTTCTCTGTAATTTGTCCC
>NW_007739936.1:5605-6786 GCF_000696425.1 Galeopterus variegatus
TTATATAGTGAGTCCCCTAAGACACCAGCTTGGGAGGGAGCAGAGTGGCCAGCCAGTCACCGCCAGAATTGGGAAGAGGGGCTATAAGTGACAAAGGTGGCCTCCCCAAAACCACATGGCTTTAGGCTTCATTCAAGAGCATTATTGTGCCCTGATGCTCGCCAGACCCCATTCAGAGTAGAACATTCCACTCTCGTTATTTCAGGAAGAACTTTTAGAAGAACAAGCTAAAGAGATTCTGGGACCGAATGCTGAGCTACTTAGGGGTCTGGAAACCAGGATCTGAATCCATGAAATGTGGGTGTCTCGTTAGCCTACAAGAGAGGAGAGTTAAGGGGAATGTTTGGGTACCAGGAGGCAGCAGCGGGTTATTATGTGTAGCTGCAGAGAGAGGGTAGTGACAGGCGGGCACACACTTCCTGTCAGGGGAGAACGCCTGCCACCTGCCTCTGGGGCAGCGGGAGCCGGCCGGCCGCGCCAGGAGCGAGCAGCGTGTTGAAAGTGCTCAGCCCAACCAAGCTTGTTTCTTAGAAAAGACTAGAAAGAATCCCTGTATCAGCCGAGTGGATGAACAGAACAACACAAAGGCCGTAATTCTCTTACTTCACGTAATTGTCCTAAAAGCCACTGAAACTACTATGATACAGCACCGCGTGCTATAATNACAAAAAAAAAAAAAAAAAAAAAGTCAATGCAAACAAATTCTGTCTTGTTAGCAGATTTGTTTGCGTGGAATTTGAGTTAAAGGATTAGCCCTGAGTAACTAGAAGAACCTAAAGTTACAGGACGTGGCTAACTGTTGACGGTCACTTTGGCCTGTCACAGAGGAACCTGTTGCAGTATTTACCGACATGTGCTCTGTGCTGGAAGCTACGATGTTCCATCTATGCCACTTTAATTACTTGGTGGGTGTCACATAATTGAATGAGTTCACAGATGCCGCTGTCCCTGTTATGTTAGGAGGCAATAGATTCAGAGAGGCAGAGAAGGCAGATCAGCAGACGCTGCCACTCTTAGCATCAGGTTTCATGAACAAGTGAGTGACACAGAAAGTCATGCTGTCCCTTGCCTCCGATCCTAGCTTGTCCCTGCACTGGAACAAAGCAGGGGGCTAAGGCCATTCCTGCCCGCCTTGGCTCAGTGCTTCAGTGGAGGGTGTCTGTGGCCTGGGACTCAGATTC
>NW_007739936.1:9716-15730 GCF_000696425.1 Galeopterus variegatus
GAAAAGGACAGGCTGGTACCAGCCCTGTAGAGAAAAAGAAAGCCAGATAGCAGGTTTGTGATTTGTACTTTATTTTAAATTGGAAAATAACTGAAATTTGCAGCTCTCAGCAATGTGGTCGAATGTGTACATGTGACTGTGTTTTAATTCCTGTTGGATTAAAAATTTTATAAAGACTTATTCACTCTATTCGCTGTTTTTCCAAGCCTGGCTATCCGCATTCGTTGGTAACAATAGAAGTTTTTCAATGTAAGAGCATCTTAGAAAACTTGATCAATATTCCACAAAAATATTTACCATTTCTATCTTTAAACAAATGCAGAAACATAGGAACGTGGGTGTCGATTTGCTTTCACAATAACAGCACCAGAAGTTGTTTGTTTTGTGACGATGGCTTTGTTTTCACTGCATCTGAGTTGCGTTTTAGGAGGAAAAACTCACCGGTCTGGACCTAGAAGCGGGGAGAGAGAGACGCTCCTGTGAGGTGTTGCCCGTGTTGGAGGGACGTGTGCTGAACGCCAGCGTGCTCAGGTGATAACGTGTCCCCTCCGTCTCCGCAGTGCTTCGTTTGACTCCACGGTCTGGCTGTGGGATGTGGAGCGAGGGGTGTGTATCCACACGCTGACCAAACACCACTTTGAATTCCTAGAAAAGTTTCCTTTCATTGGATCGGGTGACCTCTGTGCACGTATTGTCACAACCCGACACTGACTTACTTTTGAAATCAACGGGGGCAAGGACCGACGGCTGGGGCCCGTCTCTAATCGGTGTTCTGTGGCCCAGGGAAGAGCTGAGGACAGTGGTGGGCCTGTGGCGGCTGTGGCGGCTGCTGGTGGTGGTGGGGTTCGCTGGTGTGTGTTCCTTCCTGCCAGGAGACCGTGTTATTTAGGGGGTGGTGCCCCTCTTTGGAGCTGAAAACTGACATCTGGGAAGGGCAGGGTCTTCCTAGAGAACTTGGAATGGGCCAGGATCAGCTACTAAAGCCAGGGGTCGTTGGTCATTCCCGGGTCATTCACTGGCCTCCACCTGGGCCTGTGAATTATTCAAGCCCGGAAAGTAGTCTGTTTCCAAGTAAGGCTTTATTGGGGCTCTGTCCCCTGAACACTTTGGAGTAACCACTCCTGTGTCTGAAGAAAGCCGGCACCCCCAGACTCACCACTGATTCCTGTCCCCAGAGTGTGTGAGGTTTGGGGTCAGCATGTTGGGGTCCAGATGAAGACCATCCCCCCTCCCCAGATGAGAGTGTTTTCATCTCCGCAGAGCATCGGCTCCCGGAGGTCAGACCACGGTCAGGACGTGGCTTGTGTGTGGCAACCAGAGACTGGTGTGGTATGGTGACAGGGGACGTACAAGAAGGAATTCACTAGACAATCTTCCGGGGAATGTCGGGAGCCAGGGTCTCACCAAAGTGCTGGTTTCAGCCTCCTCATGAATCTCAAGCACCTCGGGATTGTTAGGTTGGAGCCGAGGGCTGGGGCCACGGACAACAGGCTTCCCATCCCTGTGCATAAGAGTGAGCCTTGGATGAAGGGAGGTGGCCACCCCCCAGCTGGCCAAGGGGACCAAGTCGCTGGCACCCCTCAAATCCGTGACTGTCCTCAGCAAACAGCACCATCGACCACTAGTTTGGGGCCCCTGACACGTGTGGCCATCGCGCCCTCCTGCCAGGCCACGTGGGAGATTCACCTTCGGGGTCCAGGGTGTCCACCTGGACATGTGACTGCTGGACGTCGCTTACAGCTCTGAAACCCTCGTGAGGGACGCTTCAGTCTTAATGACCAAATTCAACCTCGAAAGCAGACATAACACAACGATCCTTCCTGGAATCTTTGGTTGGATTTGAAATGACCAAGAGCCACGTCCAGCACGCACCTGGGGAGGGAGCCGCCCTGGGCCGGAAGGGCCGGATGTCACAGGGTGAAACCTCTGACCCCACGTGACACCATAGGATTGACTTTGGTTTTGTCTTTCTAAAACTAGATCCTGGAGCCCAGAGAAGTGCACTTTGTCAATTGTAAGGGTCTTTGTTCCTTCTTATTTCTCTCTTTTTTAACCTCTCGTTCCACCCTTTTTTTTTCATGGTGTTTCTTGTCCAATGCAGAAATGTCCCTCCCGCCACTCACTGAAGCTTCGAATTCTGGCTTCTGCAGTTTTATTGTCTGTGTCAGACGTACAGCCAGACCTGCTTCCTGTCCGCGTTGCCCAGATCCTGTCGCAGTGACATGTGGCCCCGTCCCGTTCTCCTTCCACCCCCACTCACCCTCACGCTCTTTGGAAAAAAAGAATCACCTTGTGTGTTTTAGCTCATTTGTTTCGAGAGAAAATCAACAGATCATATTCAGTGTCTTGAATAAATTGCTCTATTTTGATATTAGAGAACCTGGTTGTTGTGCTCTCTCCATGTCACTTGGTCACTCTTGGGGCCACATGGACACCCATGAATGAAGACAACTTGGCCTTTTCTCCAGAAGAAAATGGCTTGAGTGCCCCTTTCCAGAAGTGCCACATTCAGTAGGGAAAGAGCCCTGCCTGTTCTAAACAGCCGCCATATGAAGGGGGCGTGCTTTTTAACACAGTGGTTGCTTTTCATTATTTTAGTTCAGGCCGGTTGTTTAAAAAAGTCAATGCAAACGAATTCTCTCCTGTTAGCAGATTTGTTTGCGCAGAATTTGAGTTCAAGGATTAGCCCTGAGTAACTGGAAGAACCTAAAGTTACAGGACGTGGCTAACTGTTGACGGTCACTTCGGCCTGTCACAGAGGAACATGTTGCAGTATTTACCGACATGTGCTCTGTGCTGGACGCTACCACATTCCATCTATGCCACTTTAATTACTTGGTGGGTGTCACATAATGGAATGAGTTCGTGGATGTTGCAGTCCCTGTTATGTGAGGAGGCAATAGATTCAGAGAGGCAGAGAAGGCAGATCAGCAGATGCCACCACTCTTAGCATCAGGTTTCATGAACAAGTGAGTGACACAGAAAGTCATGCTGTCCCTTGCCTCCGATCCTAGCTTGTCCCTGCGCTGGAACAAAGCAGGGGGCTAAGGCCGTTCCTGCCCGCCTTGGCTCTGCTTCAGTGGAGGGTGTCTGTGGCCTGGGACTCAGATTCTAGCAGAGCCAGGTCCCAAGCACATGTCTTGAATTGGCAACTAGAGATTAAATATGAAGTGACCAACTGTCACCTTTAGGGAAACCTATCTTGTCTTCCACTGTTATTCTTTTGTTTTTTGACCAATCACATTCCTAGGTAGTGGATTTGGGGTAACATCCTGAGTACCCTAAACCCTAGTACAGAAGCCACAGGAGGCCCCTGGGAAGAACCTCGTGCCATCCCTCAGTGGGCAGCCCACAAAGCGTGTGACAGAGTCCCCAGGATGAACGTGTATGTGACATGTGGCTCTTGGGGCTTCGGCGACAATGCTGGTCACATATTAATAGCTTTCAGTGTGTTTCTTTATCCTGTAGAGGAAGCGACTGGAATCACATGATTGCCCAAGATTTATGTAAATTTAATACTCAGATACATGTAACCCTTTGCTGCAGGGATTCCAAAAATGTTTTCCTTTGTCCGTTGAGGCTCCGAACTTAATTGTATTTAGTTTGGGAATTTAAACTTCAACTCACTGAACAGAAACCTTTTTTTTTTCCTTAATTGCCCCCACCACAGTACCGTTCCAAAAGGATATTTGAGAACATTCTCTGTGTTCACACAGAATATTCTCTGCCCCTGTGGGTTCTGGCTGTTGATTACTGTTGATGGAAACCCAGAAGTCACTCTGTGACGTGCATGAGAAGGGGCAGGTGCGGGTGGGGGACAGATTCATGCCCTTAAAAAAGGACTTTGTATTTGGCTGAATGTTATTTTTCCAGCCTGGATCCTGTGTCTCTGAAGCATCTGATGCACAGCATGGTAAGTAAGAAATCCGGACGCAGCTCTACGTGGAGAACGGAGTAGAGGGCGCAGGGGACAATGGGACTGGGCAGGGAGGATGACACCTACAGGACTAACCTTCCCCTAAAACTTGATGTTAACGCTCTGAAGACTGAGGCTTTGGTTAGGAATATAGTTGTCCTCAAGCAGAAGGTACTTATTCAGAGACACTCAGGACAGTAGCTGGGTGTATATATCCGACCGTCACTGCACAGTTATAGACAGTGACGATGATGGTGATATCTTACTCTGTACTGGGGGAGATGAATAGACTTAAAGCTTTTGATGGTGTGACAACTAAACTGGCTGATAAAATAGCCAGTAAATTAAAGTCAGATGGGAGCTGTCTGATGGTCACAGTTTCATCTTTCCAGCCAGACTCCCCTCTGTCACAGCCTCGTCCTCACAGACCAGCCCACACTACTGGCTGTATGTCCCAGTTCCCGCTCTCTCTGAAGAGAGGACGTCTCTCCTGCAGTTGTCTCTCCATCCCATTATCATCATCGTGTTCCCTCCACGGGATCATTCCCCTCAGCATCCCAACATGCTCTAACATCTGTCATCGTGAAAACAATAACAAAACAAGCCTCCTGTGACTGTACGGCCCCTGCAGCAACAAGGCTTCCACAGAAATTGCACCAAACCAATTATCATCTCATTTCTTCCTTTGCTTGCTCAGTCATCATCTCCTTGTTCCCTAGATCAACTTTATACACAATGTCTCTGATGTGCATTTCTCCGTGCCCAGTACCTGTCGAGTCGCTGTGAGAAGGTGTCCGCTGACCCTCTTCCTCTCGCAGCTCACCCCAGTCAAAAGCATCATGCTCTGGGCGTCAACTGGTGATGCTCAGTGTCCTGTCTTGGAGGGGTCCCTTTCACTGCATAATCAGATCAGTCGGGGTTCTGATTTGCAAGCTGTAGAAACTGACTCTGGCTAACGTAAACCAAAAAGGATTGAGAAGGATTTTGGCAGCTTTGAGAATCTCTGGAGAACAAATTTGGCAGCTACACAGAACCGCCAACATCAGGCTGCAAACCTTGCCAAGACAATGACAAAGACAGCAGTGGATACTGCCCACAGCCTGATACTGGACCCGGGACCTGCCCCTCAAAGCACACCCAATGCACCTCCCAGCACAGACCTGCCTGCTGCCGCCACTGCTGCCACTGCTCCTTCAGAACAGTTTCTCTGCCACCCTTTCTCTTAGGCCCTCACTTCGAACTTAGAGACTTGGGAGACATATCTGACTGGCACTGCTAAGTCATGCACCCTGCTCTAGCTGCAAGAGAGCCTGGAAAAGCAAGTAGCTAGCCTCTCTGCTTCTAGAATGAGAGGTGGAGCTGTGCCTCATTCAGGTTGGAGAGAATGCTCAAGGAGAGATTAAGAAGGTACAGCAACAACTATCAGAGACCCCTGGGCAACCCAGATACCAAGGTCACAGGGTGCTCTAAATGCGTCTGCAGCTTTGTGACTCCAAAAGTCCAAATCCAGATGCTTTCTGGACAGCTATTCTAGAATGAAAGGGAGACTTAATCTTGATGTGAAGGGAAATGTCACATGGCAGAGCTGTCCACAGTGTCCTGAGAAAATCGTGTCTGGCTTTTCTATTTAATGCCTGGGTGTTTTCCCCAATGCATGCTGCAACATTTTTCGCAAATAGGCAGAAATACACACATGTACATTCATGCTCTGCATAACGACATTTCAGTCAACAATGAACAGCATATATGACAGCAGTCCCATCAGATTATAATGACTATACCATATAGCCTAAGTGTGTACTAGGCTGTACCATCTAGGTTCGTGTAGGTACTCTCTGATGTTCAAACAATGATGACACCACCTAACAACATATTTCTCAGAACAGATCCTCAATGTTAAGTGACACATAACTGTGTGGAGTTACGGAAAAAAATCTGAGCAAAGTCAGGTGCCAAGGATTCCTTTGACTATGTCATCGGTCAACCCAGCATAGGAACACAGGCTAAATTAGTGACAAAAGCCATGCCCCTTCTCCACCCACTAGTGGGTGTATGGAGAACATGCTCTGCAGCTGCTATGACACCCCTATTTCCTGTT
>NW_007739936.1:16300-16790 GCF_000696425.1 Galeopterus variegatus
CCCACTAGTGGGTGTATGGAGAACATGCTCTGCAGCTGCTATGACACCCCTATTTCCTGTTCATCCAGCTGGATCACTACCTTGCCTCTGGCCCCATCAATACCCTACTCAAGAGCATTTGCTAGAATGAACAAGAAAAACTTAGGAACTATACAAATACATGGAAATTAAACAACACCCTCCTAGACAACCAATGGGTTAATGAAGAAATTAAAAGGGAAATTAAAAAACTTCTTGACACAAATGAGAATGGAAACACATCATACCAAAACCTATGGGACAGAGCAAAAGCAGTTCGGAGAGGAAAGTTTACAGCACTAAATGCCTTCACAGGAAAAGAAAGATTTCTAATAAACAACCTAAAGGCACTAGAGAAAGAACAACAAACTAAACCCAAAATTGGCAGAAAGAAAGCAATTATTAAGTTCCGAGTAGAAATAAATGAAATAGAAATTTAAACAATTGAAAAGGTCAATGAAACGAAGAGTTG
>NW_007739936.1:18278-24350 GCF_000696425.1 Galeopterus variegatus
GCAATTAGCAAGAGAGAGAAGAAAAGTCATCCAGATGGGAAAGGAAGAAGTCAAACTGTCCCTTGTTTGCAAACAACATGATCTTATATGTGGAAAACCCTAAGGACTCCCCAAAAAACCATTACAAAAGTAGGATTCCTATATACTAATAGTGAACTATTTGAAAAGGAAATCAAGAAAACAATTCATCTAATGATAATTACAAAAATATTTACATACCGAGGAATAAACTTAACCAAGGACGTGAAAGACTTCTACAATAAAAAGTATAAAACTTTGTAGAGAGAAATTGAAGGGGACATAAACATATGGAAAGATATTCCATGTTCATGGGATGGAAGAATGAATATAGTTTAATGGCTCTTCTACCCAAAGTGATCTATAGATTTAATGCAATCCCTATCAAAATGCCAGTGATGTCCTTCACTGAGATAGAAAAACAATCTTAAAATTCATATGGAATCCAAACACGACCCCAAATAGCCAAAGAGATCCTGAAAAAAATGAACAGAGCTGGAGTCATCACACTACCTGACATCAAATTATACTATGAAGCTACAGTAACCATAACTGCATGGTAGTGGCATGAAAACAGACACATGGACCAATGGAACAGAACAGAGAACCCAGAAATAAATTCCTTCACCTCCAGCCAGTTGATCTTTGGCAAAGGTAAACATATTGGGGGGAAGATGTTCTTTTCAGTAAATGGTGCTGGGAGACTGGACACCACATGGAGCAGAATGAGACTAGACCCCTACCTCTCACTACATACAAAAATCAATTCAAAATGGATTAAACATTTAAATGTAAAACCTGAAGCTATGAAACTGTTAGAAGAAAACATAGGGGAAACAGTCCACGATATGGGGTTTGGCAAGGATTTTTAAAATAAGACTTTAGAAGCACAATTAATGAAACAGAAGCACAATTAATGAAAACAAAAATAGACGAGTGGGATTACGTGAAAGTAAAAAGATTTTGCACATCAAAGGAAACTTGACAGTAAGAGACAACCTACAGAATGGAAGAAAGTATTTGCAAACTTTACATCTGAGAACACGATAATATCAAGCATATGTAAGGAATGTAAACAACTCAACAGCAAAAAAACCAAATGGCTCAATTGAGAAGTGGGCAAAGGATCTTAATACACACTTCTCACAAGAAGATATACGAATGGCCCACAGGCATATTTTATACAACATATATATGTATCAGAATATCAGATTGTACCCCCATAAGTGTGTACAATTACAATGTGTTCATTAAAATTTTAAAAACAACAGCATTTGCTAGAGGTGTTGTTCAGACAGAATCCAAGTCTGGCTGGGAGTTCAGCCTCAGTTACTTTATTATTTAACTTCTTTCCCAAGGACTCGGATCTTGCATGTACATTACGACCAGCCTCAGAGAAACCCTAACAGCAACTAAGAGTCTAGAGAAGCAGCTGAGTGGTCTAGAAGGGACGCTCCTGCACTCACAGGTGCACACGCATGGATCGCTGCTCGTATCATCGAGAGGAGCCTTGGGAAGAAGCTCTGACGTGATGACAGTGAGGTCTGGGGGATGCGACAGCGTGGCAGCACGGGGATGGGAAGGTGAGAACATGATTCTAAAGAATGAAAACTGCAGAGTGTGAAGAATGTGGGTGCTGGTCGCCTGTCAAGTCCCCTTCATAGGTCTCCACGTGTTTGGGGAGCAGAGTCCAAATCATTTGCATTGCAGGACCCACTTGTAGTATGGATTTCAATGGTGCTGGCATCAGAACCTGGAGAGAAAAAGAGAAGAGATTGTGATGGTGTCTGTGTCCTATGTCTGTGTCCGTTTCCGAAAATGGACAGAGCTGTAGCATCCGTGTTGTCTGTGAAAAAAAGAAGAAAAGCTATAGCATACGTTTCATCAACATTGTATGACATCATTACAAAGGATAAAACAAATCCCCCAGAATCATGTCGGGCAATTGATAAGTGGGTGGTGTGTGGATGGATGCTGCAGGGAACCACAACTACTGACCCAGGAGGTTCTGGAGCCATGAGACGTGCACTGTCTGACGGAGGAGCAGTGGGCAGGTGCAGCTCCGGCAGGGGATGCAAACTCAGGCAGCAGCGCCCTCACGCTTGCCTGCCTACCTGTGCTCAGTTCCAAGAGGTGCCCAGAGGGAGGGACCAGCACCCTCTGTACGACTAAGCCCCCTCCCCATTGTCTTGTCATGGTTCATGCCACATGGTTTCAGCAAACAGCTCCCCTATGCAAGCACCTACCTCAACCCATGGAAAACGTTTCCCTCTTTTGAGGCCCAATTGCATACACAATAGCACATGCCTGCTAAATCTCTCCCAAATTGAGCTTGGTTCTGATCGTAAACTGGGAGCATGATATGTGATTATAAAGTGACCCACGATGGGGTTTGTAATACCTAAATGGACATATCCACATATACTCAATGTTATTCGGCTTCAACTTCATGAAACATCTGAGGGGACACTTTTTCTCAGGCCTGGGTTTCAAGAGAATCTGCTTCTGTGCACACTTGGTATGTTTTCTTGTGGACAATTAAGAATCTTGGAACAGATCACATTTTCTCCTTCACTTCCCATCTAGGGAGCTCAGAACCAAACTAACAGCCCATTTTAAATAAGCACATGGTGCTAATTCTACCTGGCTTTATTCTGATTTCATCGTGATTCTCCTTTGGGCCTCCTTATTAATCTATTTTCCCCTTTCCCCTGTCCTTTCTCCAGAACATGAGCTGGCTTACAAAACGCACTGCAACACCATGAGGAATAAAATATTGCACGCCTATCGGTAGTGTGAAAGCACACATCACTCTCCTCAAATAGTGATCCTGCAGGTCTGTTTAATCATTCCCACACAGCTTCCTTCAGAACCTGTGAGATCCTTTGTGACAAATGTCAGAATTATTCTCTCAGTCCACAAATATCCAGGAGTGCCTGCTCTCTGCCAGCCCATAGGCTGTGCATGGGGAATACACAGATGGAAGACACAAAGGGTGGCTTTTTCACTGACGCAGGCAGTACAAATGACTGCCCTTCACAAGAGCTCCAAGTCCCTCCATCTCTGGGCCCTGCTGGCAATGACAGCCTCCTCATGCATCCCTCAGGCACACTGGCCTCCCTTTTTTCCACACTGCAAGCTCGGTCCTGCCACAGGACCTTTGCTCTTCCCTTTTTCTGCCTGTAGAGCTCTTCTCCAGATTTCCTCATGGCTCCTTCCTGCTCTTCATTCAGGTTCAATGTCAGCTCACCTTGGGGAGACTTCCAGGACACCCTAACTAAGTCCACTCCCCAACCCCACTCCCTGATTTGCTTTTCTTCATAGCACTTCTCACTATCTGGATCGAATGTTATATTATTACTTGTGCACTTTATTCTCTGTCTCTGCCACTAGAATGTCTCAGTGAGCAGGGAATTTGTCGTCGCCCTAGTATCACTAATGCCTAAAACCACACCTGGCACATAGAAGGTGCTCAATAAGCGAGTCGAATGGACAAACACAGGTAAGTGCCCTGACATCCACTGGAGGTAGCGCTGTGCCCTGCGGCACTGACTAAAACCAATGAGTATAAGGAAGGGCAGGAACAAGCGCGATTTTACAAGAGACGCATGTAGAGTCCGAGAGGACACGTAAGGAAAAAACAAAAGAACATTAGCGTTACGTGGAAAAGAGGAGGTGGTAAATTGTGGCAATTGGAGAGGTGTGCTTGGAAAAGACTGGCAAAGTCTGAGCTACAGAAACAGGTGACAATATTACCAAGAAGGCAAGTATGACATTACAGTGTCCCCTGACACACACATAGGCATTGTGGCCTGTGGGGGATACAGCCCTGAGACCTTCCTCCCAGGGTGGGGTTGAGATGAGTCCAAGTGAATATAGGTGTGAGTAAGTTACGGCAAGTGTGATGAGCTCCTCGAAGAAAGAGTAAGGGCATTAGGAAATAGGTGGAAGGACTGATGGCCCAGCCGTGGGCCCTCCAGCCAGATCCTGAGGAGAGTTTGGGTTGCTCGCAAGGATGGTAGGAGAAGACCCTTTTGCGGGAGTGGTGACCAGGCACCAGCTGGGAAGACTTCTAAAAGACTCTTCCAGTTCCAGAGCAGCATTCTTGCTGGAGGGGCTGGTGGCACTTCACAGACTTGATTCTAGCAGGGTCACCCACTGTTCATGAGAACATCCTGTGCTCATGGGAACTGGTGCGATTTCTGTGGTTCTTTTCCCAAAGACTCTGGACTGGTGTGTCACATGGTGGCTTGTGATCAAGCTCTGGGCTGAGGATACTCCCCCATGACCCCACACTTTGGGACATGCTCTGGGTCCTGTGGCTTTGAAGAGCTCCCGGTCCTTTCATCCTCCCCCTGGGGCTCCATGGAAAAGGAAGTTTATGCATAGCAACTTCCTTGAAGCAAACGCTGCTGGAACAGGGCTGCCTAAGCCCAGCCCTGCCTGTGCTGAGTTGGATGGGTGCTTTCCAGCAGGCCTGCTCTTAAAGGTCTCCTCGAAGAGAATATGCTGGGTGAGCAAGTCTCTGAGAAGATAATTCAACGAGGCTGTTGGGAAATGTTGACTAATTTCCTATGGGTGCAATGTCTATGACTATCTAAGGAACATCCCTGCAGGAAAAGCAGGCTAATGCAGGCTCCAGTGATATGATGGTGCCCAAGGGCCAACCCCTTCCTACTGGTCCCCTTGAATGAGCCATGCAAGTCCAGGCAGGTTTTGGGGAGCCCCATGTAGAACTGAGATTTGAATGTATATTGGATGTCTCCTGTGCCCTCATCTGCCTTCGCCCTCATCTGCCTTTCTTGGATCCCTTGAAAATACTGAAGGCCTAGAAGTGGAACCCTCAACCAGTGGACACCGAGCATGAGCCACAGAAAACCTGACACCTGGGCGTGACTCCACTTCAAGGTGTTAAATATGATCTGGCCAGCTCAACACAGTCCAAGGTCCTGGGGTATGTTTTCTTCTGCACTCTCCTAGCAGCTACAATTCATGGGGCTAGTGGGTGTTACTTTCAGGGAGAGATGAAGTGAGAGCAGATTGCTGTGAGGGGAAAGCTGATTTCCCAGCACCCAAGCCCAAGAGACTCCACCTAACACGGGCTGATTCTGTGGAGGAGTGGGATAATGTTCAGTTCTTGGGCAGGGCCTCAGGGCACTACTTAGAGGATAGGCCACTGAAAAAAATCTACACATGCACAGTGCTGGGTAGGGAGCCTACAAGTGAGACACAGGAGAATGATAGGAGATACAAGAGAAAAGGATTAGTGGGANCCCTCCTCCTCCTTTCTCCTCCCACCTTATCCACTCCCCCTCTCCCCTCCCTATAAATATAATATTTATTCTTTAATAATAATAAAAATGTTTAAATAAATATATCTTAAAAAGTGGCATTGTAGGAAAAACAGAAAAGGCAAGACATTATGATAGAGACAAAACATGGAGAAAACAGGAATTGTGGGAGACAGTAACAAAGCATTAAGGGCGAGATGGGAAATTGTAGTAGAGACAAAACTGTGGGAGATGAGGCCATAGAATTATAGCACAAAGGAATTATAGCAGAGACAGAATATGGTAGAGCTCTGAGGATTAAAGATGGAAACAGATTTGTGACAGAATTAAATAAAGGAGAATAGTGGGGGAAACTGGAATTGTCAGAAAGAGGAAATAGTAACAGAAATATGGAAATATTTCCATATTAGTAACAGAAATATAGAATTGTATGGAATAGTAACAGAAATATAGAATTGTGGGAGACAAGGCATTGTGGGAGACGCAATTCAGGGATATAATAAAGGATTATAGAAAAGAACAGATGTATGGGAAAGAGAAGGATTGTGGGAGAAACAAGGAATGGTGAAAAACACAAGGTGCTGGGAAAAGAATTGTGGGAGAAACAAGGAATGGTGAAAAACACAAGGTGCTGGGAAAAGAATTGTGGGAGAAACAAAGGGTTTTGGGAAAGAACAGGAAATGTGGGAGAGGGAGGGAAAGAGGAGATACACAATGATGGGGGAAGACGGAGTCTTGCAACACAAAACACAAAAAGATTTAT
>NW_007739936.1:29852-30205 GCF_000696425.1 Galeopterus variegatus
TGATAGAGACAAAACATTATGGAGAAAACAGGAATTGTGGGAGACAGTAACAAGGCATTAAAGGCGATATGGGAAATTGTAGTAGAGACAAAACTGTGGGAGATGAGGCCATAGAATTATAGCACAAAGGAATTATAGCAGAGACAGAATATAGTAGAGCTCTGAGGATTAAAGATGGAAACAGATTTGTGAGAGAATTAAAGGAGACTAGTGGGGGAAACTGGAATTGTCAGAAAGAGGAAATAATAGTAACAGAAATATGGAAATATTTCCATATTAGTAACAGAAATACAGAATTGTATGGAATAGTAACAGAAATATAGAATTGTGGGAGACAAGGCATTGTGGGAGAC
>NW_007739936.1:31615-33059 GCF_000696425.1 Galeopterus variegatus
GATGAAAACTGAAATTGGAGGAGAAAAAGAGAATAGTACGGGAAAACGGAATTGTCAGAAAGTGGAAATTGTAACAGAGATGTAGAATGGAGGGCAAAACGGATTTGTGGGAGACAGAGGATTCTGGGAAAACAGAGGAGTATGGGAGAGAAGAGAGACTTATGGGAGAGGCAAGGATTGTGGGAGAAACAAGGAACCGTGGGAGAGAAGAGACTTGTGGGCGAGCAAGAATTGTCGGAAAAAGGATTCTGAGAGGAACAGGAATAAAGAGGGACAAACGTTGCTGGGAAGAGAGGAATTGTGGGAGAAGCAGTGTGTTATGGGAAAGAACAGGAATTGTGGGACAGGCAGGGAATCGAGGGAGGGAAGCAATTGTAGAGAATGGAGAACGGCAGGTGAAATGGGATTGTGCAAGGGCCGGAAATGGTAGAGAACAAAGGAGGAGAAAATGTGGATTTGGGTGGACGTCCCCCGAATGGAGACTGGTGGGGGAAGTCAAGGAATTGAGGGAAAGAGGGAATTGTGAGAGAAATACAAACACACTTCAAAAGCTTTTGGCAGAATAGAGTTAAAATATAATTCTAACCTTTCCGTGAACTTTTTGAATCACCCCTCACATCGTGTGGGGGAATGGAATTAGGAATGAGCGAGAGTTGGGGGACAGCAGAATACAGAAGAGACATGGAACTGTGGGAGAAACAAGCAGGTGTGGGAGCGACACCACATGTGCGAAACACGGGGATGGTGAGAGAAATGGAACCGTGAAAGGAGAGACGCAGACCCCGACGGAGGACGGTGGCGTAGGAGTCGTGGGAGAGACACGGTGACGCCCCACACTTGCCTGCCAGGCTCCCTACTCTGCGGGGACCGGGCCTCCCGTGTGGGTGTAGGTCTCCGGTGTGCCATTCAAGCCTCGCCTCTGCCCACCCCAGCAAGGCCTCAGCCCCCGCCTCACCCCTGTGGGAGGTCGTGCCCCCAGTGCCACCCAGGGCCCGCCCCCAGGCTCCCTTCCCAGGGGGTCGGGGACACCCGAAGGGGCCGGGAGAAGTGAACTGCGGCTGCAGATGGTGCACAGAAGGCGATGCGTTAAATCACTTATCTCATCGCCATGAACTGGGCTGGTCCTTCGAGCAAGCAGGAATGTCTCTTTACTTAAACTTTCACTGGCCTTTCATTGGCCACCGGGTGACGTCCACCCTCCTGAGCAGAACCTGTAAAAACCCTTCATCGTGTGGTCCCAACCTGCCTCTCCAGCTTCCCACAAGCCCTCCACAACCTTCCACACTGTGGCCATTCGCAAACAAGACGCAGACTTCCTGCTCTACGTCTCCACATAGCTGTGCTTCCCCTAGATTGTCTCTGTCCCACAACACCCAGCCTGCACATCGCCCCCTCCAGAAACTCCCCCAATACTCCAAAACCCAACACAGTTCCTTTAACACGT
>NW_007739937.1:0-1027 GCF_000696425.1 Galeopterus variegatus
GGCCATCAGATTTGGTGTCTGATGAGGACCCAATTCCTGGTTCACAGATGATGGCTGTCTTCTCGCTGTGTCCTCACATGGTGGAAGGAGTAAGGAATCTCTCTGGCATATCTTTTATAAGAGCACTAATCCCATTCGTGAGGGCATGATCTAATCACCTACCAAAGGTTTCACCTTCTAATGTCATCATATTGGGTGTCAGTGTTTCAACATATAAATTTGGGGGGGACATCAGTCTTTTGCAGATGGTTTGATGATCTAATTCCACTGTGATGGTGGAGACTTTTGGTTGGGTGCACTAGGTACATGTGTGGGGGCTTACTGCTCTAGGAGATAAAATTAATGTTCAGAAAATGTGGTCTTACAGGGGAAATGGCTGTTAACTCTAGTTAATCTTGCAAGCAGATCCCCCTCCTCATCTTCCTCCTTCATCTTCATCTTCTTTATTACAAGGTGAATACACACCATGTTTCTGGCTAAGCACTGTTATTTTTGAGACATGAGATCTAGGTTTTGGAAACTAGAGATGCTATTGCTCTAAGACCAGCATTACCTGATGGGATGACCTGGTTGTCATGAAAGTAAAATGTTTTGCTTCATTTGTTTTACTACTGTTATACAACAACTAAAGAAACCTTGACATTTGTAAATATAAATTCACATTGCTCTTCACACATACACATATCTTAAACATAGACCATTTCAGTATATCCTCATTTTACAGATAAGTAAACTGAGGCTCAGGTGGGTTATGTGACTTACATTAATTAATTAATCTTAAGCTCTAGTTTTTCAAGTTGTTTTAAACCATGGTCCCTTTTTCAAAAGTTTTGTGAAGTTGCATGGATTTTCGGGTAGGCAATTCCCTCCTATCTCCCTTTAAAACCACTGATAGAAGATCATTTATTTTCTGTGTATTTCTGGAACCTGATTAGGTTGAGCTTTTGTTTTTTTGTGGCCAAATATTATGTTTATTTTCAAATACATATATTACCCTCTGATCCTCCTAATTCTGATTCTTTCTCCA
>NW_007739937.1:2130-3256 GCF_000696425.1 Galeopterus variegatus
TAACTTTTCTTTATAAATATTGAACCGATAGCTCCAACTTGTACAGACCACATCTGAAGAACATCACACATATGTATGAACTCTGAGAATATGCCAGCACCACTCCTTGTTTCTTTATTTTTATCTGTCAAGCCTTGTGCTGAAGATTTCTTCAGACTAAGCTGAGTAAACATTAGGCCTTTATGTTGACATGGGAACCTTAATATTGATGTAGTGTTTGTACACTTTAAAGAATTTCCACACATGTTAACCTTTTCCTGATTCTCTGAGGTATGACAGATATTATTTTCCTTATTTTAAGGAAGAGAAACCTGAAGCCCAGAGAGGTGAAGTCACTGGACTAAAGTCTCACCCAGCTAGTTGGTTAAAAGGTGCTCTTTCTGATAGTCCATGCTGTAATTTCATATTAAAGAATAATACCTCTCTGGGACTTCTCAGCCTGGTCAAGTCTATTTAAAGATGATTTAATCCCCTTTTTGTCTGATTCTAGGTGAACCAAGTGATCCTTCAGTCTGTTATTTGGCTTATTGAGTAAATACAACCTTCCTTGAGTGAGTGAGTGCCCTATGGAGACAGGTACTAAGTTCAGCTTCAGTCCTGGGTGGTTTATTGCCAATGTGGAATCACCAACACTTCTTTCTAAGATTTCCTCTGCCTTTCAGAGAGGTTGGGAGCTGCATTTGCAGAATGCACTTTGTCATATGGTAACAGGTTGGCTTACCAAGCAGGGGTCTCTTGCCTGAGATCTGGAAGGCTGAAAAGAATGACAGGCCATCATTTTCTAGAGGTGGCTACAGGCAGAAATGTGGACGGACACGAGGTTCTGAGAAGCTTCACTGGAAAACCACTCCCTCCATTGTTGCTGACTGTGATAGTGTAAAAGAAATTTCTAGAAGTTTAGGTGTCACGGACAATAGACAAGGAGCACTCAGTTGGGAGCCAACTGAGGTTGTCCACCGGGGCTTACTTGGCCTCAGCTTTCCAGTCTTCCAGTGGTTGTGTGAGCTTCTTGCCTACTGTATTAAACTACCTTATTTGGATTTTTATTTATTTATTTATTTATTATTATTTTTTTTCTTTTTGTCTTTTTTCGTGTCCGGCAATGGATCGCAACCCTCAGTGTCGC
>NW_007739937.1:4180-6332 GCF_000696425.1 Galeopterus variegatus
GCGCCACCTGGCCGGCCCGTTATTTGGATTTTTAGAGCAACAAATTTTTCTTGTCAAAACTCTGACTGATATAATCATTCTTATGGTAAGCACCAACATTTTGACTGACTTCTATTCCTTTTGTTAAAGTATAATTTCAAAAAGATAAAATTAAGACTCATGCAAATATAAGATGAATACATGGAAGGAATTTTGTTCAACTCATTAATTAATTAGGGAACCAGTTAGATATTAGGACCAATTCAAAGAATATTTGAGGAGCTAGGTATTTATAGACAACTTAATAAAGAAATGTTAGGATAAGACATTTGAATTATATATAAATATTAAGTGTTATTATCTTACACAGCAACACATAATAACATTTGGGGTTATATAGTCCACCAAATTATTTGCCTCTGCTGAATACAAACCTACAAGTTAAAATAAAACTTCTGGGACCTTTAATAGATAATTTAAAAACGATCATCATCATCATATGGACTTGCTGTACACCTTGTAAGTTTTAGACACCACAATAACATGTTCTCAAATAATGTAACTGTCCTTTCAATGATGTGGTGAGGTAGAGTTTATCACATCCATTTTAGAGATTTGGAAACTGATCCCAGTGAACATAACTGACCTGTTGAAGGTCATGGACTTTGTCAGAACTAGGATTTAAATCTAGATTTGTCTGACTCTGAGGCCTGTGATTTTCTACTAGACCTCTATCATCTAATTAATGCAGATGCTCCTGACCCTCCTTTAGAAAGCTAATAAAATTAAATAACAAAGCTGAAAACCAAGCACAGGAACATTACTGAACACAAAATGTTACTACAAAAGATCAATTTCATTGAAAAGTAAAAAGAGCATAAAACAAGCCACACAAACATTGGGTAGGAAAAAAGCGGGGTTAAGAGCCTTGGGTTATTTAGAAAGAGAAATATATTGGGCAAAGTTTTATCAATCTGGGATTCAAAATCCAAAATGACCATCTCTACCAGATTATTTTTTATGACCTGTGATGTGCAAAGTATAAAGGATAAAAGTCGGCATAAAATGTCAGCTTCTGCCTTTCAAGGCAATCCCATCTAAGCAGAGTTTCTCAAACTTGAATAGTGTATGAAGCCTTCCCATGAGGAGAGGGGAGAGGGAACTCTCAGACTGTAAGCCTGTGTCCTTTCATCCCACAGTCTATAGAGAACAGTTTGAGAGATAAATGGCTGAGAATCATGGTCAAAATAGGTCTGATTATTTCTGGTGTTAGAATAAAGTAAATTATGTGTCTTTCAATTAACATTGTCTCCCTATTAGTAATAGTCGTACCTCATCCCTAGACAGTATAAAAGCAAAGTCTTATTATAGGTTAAAGAAAAATCAAAACATGGACAAAGATAAATTAGTATGGGTAGTGGTTGAGAGCATAGACTGTGGAGTCAGAATGTCTGTTCAAACTCTATCACTTCCCAGCTGTGTAACCTTGGGTTGACAACTCAACCTCTCTGTGCCTCAGTGTCTCCATCTGTAAATCAGTAATAATAATAATTTTACCTCGTAGATTTCTATGAGGATGAGATGAGCTAATATTCATGAAATGCTTGAAAAATTAACTGGCTTAAATCAGTACTTTTATTTTTTATTAATAGTTGTTAAAGAAGTTTTAGC
The DNA here is from genome assembly GCF_000696425.1 of Galeopterus variegatus. NCBI lineage: Eukaryota > Metazoa > Chordata > Mammalia > Dermoptera > Cynocephalidae > Galeopterus > Galeopterus variegatus. The sequence goes on from NW_007739937.1 coordinate 5,831, forward strand.
TTTATTTTTTAAGTGATCTGGTGATTATTATTGATTAAGGTAAATTTTGCATATTAAAAACCAGCCTGTACACTTTGTGAAAAGGGCTGTCACACACTTGATTAGCTCTGCTTGGTCTTTGTATTAGAAATGTAAACATTAGCTATTGTAAGAGATAAAGCCTGAGACCTCGCTGGCTTAACAAAAAAAAAAAAGGTTTATTTTTCATCATGTAAAATCCAATCTGCAGCAGGAGTGGGGATGAGAGTGGGATCTATGGTTGCGTTAGTCTGCCCAGGCTGCCATAACGAAATACCACACACTGTGTGGCTTCAACAACAGAGATTTGTTTTCTCGCAGTTCTGGAAGCTGGAAGTCCAAGATAAAGGTGCCGTCAGGGTTGGTTTCTGGTGACACCTCTCTCTCTGCTGCATTTTCACTGTGTCCTCATGTGGTCTTTCCTCTGTACTCTCAAAGGAGGCGGGGGGAGAGAGTGAGAGCTCTCTGGTCTCTCTTCCTCCAC
>NW_007739937.1:6487-8864 GCF_000696425.1 Galeopterus variegatus
ATCAGGGTTGGTTTCTGGTGACACCTCTCTCTGCTGCATTTTCGTTGTGTCCTCATGTGGTCTTTTCTCTGTACTCTCAAAGGAGGCGGGGGGAGAGAGTGAGAGCTCTCTGGTCTCTCTTCCTCCACTAGTAAGCACACAATGCAGTCCATAACAAAGTCTTCCAGAGGTCCAGGCTGGACGAGGGTCCACCAGCTTCAGCGTGGAGCTTCTGGGGTCTCCTTGAGTGTCAACATCCAGCAGCAACAGAGGAAGAGAAAGAGGATTGTTCAGAGAAGAGTAGGGGGCCGAGGGCCGTAATCACATCTGCCCGCATCCCACTGGCCAGATGCAGTAGCATGCCACATAAGTGCAAGGGATATTGGGAAATGTAGCCTGCCACATGCCTGCCACACGCCTGCAGGGGGACAGGTAATAGTTTCGTGAATGGCTACCCAAACCCAACCTCCCTCGCAGCTCTTGGTCCTCTTAGACACGGAGGGGGGAAAAAGTGCACTTTTCCTTAGCGCTTCCAGAGTGTTCTCTACCATGCTACTTTCAGGCTCTTCAAAATTTTCCACTTGCCTTTGGAGCTGTGTAACTCAGGAAGTGCATGGGCAATGTATTCATACAGGGAGAGGAGTATAAGGCCACACCAGCCTGTGCTTCAGGGCTAGAGGGAAGAGCCAACGTGTGCCAGCATGAGGAAGGAAGTGCAGCGAGCGGTGAGTGTGTGAGAGTCTGAGACCCTCGCATTCAGAGTCACCAGATTTGTGTTCAGCGTCTGTGCGTATACAAGAGAAGAGAAGTCCCTGTGTGTGCTCCATGTTTTCTGCCACCGTAGGAATGGACAACAAGAGAGCCAGGATATGGCCCTAGAATTAGGCAATGGCAAAGCATGGTATCTTTTTTTCATGCCCTCCACTGTCTTTCCAGGAAAACTCATGTAAGCTCTGTCATGGTTTAGACAGATTTCTCTCTCCAGGAAGAAAGCTCACCCTTTCCCATGTCACTGGGACCTTCTTTGGTGCCGCTCTCAGCATAAGCTATTGGTTGGGTCAGGTATGTAGGGGACCTCCCAGTGCCACTGAAATCACATGATAATTTTGGTGTCTCCCAGCCAAGGAAGAAGGCTGAGCTAGCTCAGGCTGGGTGGGCAGAATATGCCACTGAGTCCTTTGTGAGAAATTCCTAAGAGCACACTTCCACCCCCAGGTAATTCCCTGAGTATTAAACTCAGCATGATTTTGCTCTTTTCTAAAGAGCACAAATGAAAGCCCAGCTATTTTTCCAGCAATCTGGGTTTAAAAGTCTAAAAATTCTAATGTTTTGACTCCTGAAAACAGTAAAATTCCATTGTCATTTGTTTTTTCCCATACAACCCCTTCACTACACTTTCGAAGTAAGCCTTCCTCATAACCCTGAAGTGCCTTTGTCTTTAGGTTGTCAGTGAAAACAAGTTGGCCTCTTAGACGCAGTTGGTTGAGATATGAGTGCACTGAAATGTGTCCAACAGGCCATTGCCAAAGCTGCTGTTTTTCAATTTATGTTTGAGCCAGAAGAGTCCAAGGAGAATTCCACTTGCGTAGGTTGCATAAGAGCCAACAAACAAAGCTGAACTGGATAAGAGTAAAAAGAAAATAAGAGAAGCATAATATGCGATGGAGGCAGCAGATACCGCAGTGCAGAGAGCAAGACGGTGACAAGGTGAAAAGGGGCTGCAAATTTATTAGTGGCTCCGTCCTTCCTGAAAGCTCCGCACGGTATCTCCTCCACACAGGTGCAGATTTTGCCTTTAGTTTTACAAAGATTAGAGCAAGAAAGAAGCTGCTTTTAAAACAGGAAAAAATGATCAGTACTAGTGCACCATCTTATACTATATTTTATTGTATCCTGTCATGGTCTATGTGTCATCTTATTCTTACATTGTGCCATGTATACAGTAGGAGCTTCATAAACGTTTGTTGCATTAAATCATTCAGTTCTGCTCTCTCCTTTCCTAATTAAATCAACACCACGTACCACTTGCTACTTCTTGAGCAATCACTATTTTTGTGTTTCTTCATTTTCCCAACCTACAGCTCCAAAGATGTAACACTCAGTCTTTAACCATGTCACTTCCGGAGGCACAGCCTACAGCCATCCCCCGGTTATGCCGCATTGACCTTTAGAACTATTAAAAGGCTACTCTTATTTCCTTTTATCTCCCCACAGGTCCCTATAAGAGTTGCTGAAGACAAAAGGCACAGTGCATTCCTACCATCTGTTATATTTGCCTTTCTTCAAATACAAAGCATCCTATGTTTCTCCATTCAGACAAAAGGGAACTCACAACTTGTCATGGGAAGACCATGCCTTTTGGATTTAGACTGATCTATATTCTATCTACATTACATGT
>NW_007739937.1:10218-10923 GCF_000696425.1 Galeopterus variegatus
TACCTATTTCTTGTTCCTAAAAGACTTCTGCATTTGATGTATGATTCTTAGGTGAGGCAGTGGGAATGAGACGGTTTCCCATATTTTTTCTTCTATTATCCCTCAGGGTAGGAAGGGGTAAGCTTTCTCTTATTTTCCCTTCCTGTCTCAATGGAACTAGTCCTATGTCATTTGCTCCTCATTCCTAACTTCCTTTAAGACTTCAGTCTCATGGTTCAGCTCAGATGATTGAATTGGGTGTTTCTTAGTCCATTCAGCCTATTATAACAAAATACCATAGACTGGTTGGCTTATAGATGTCAGAAATGTATTGCTCACAGTTTTGCAGGCTTGGAAGTCGAAGATCAAGGCACTTGCAGATTTGGTCTCTGATGAGGGTTTGTTTCCTGTTTTACAGGAAACCATTCATGAGGGTTCTATCCTCATTACCTCATCACTTCCCAAAGGTCCCACTTCCTAATATCATCACCTTGGGAGTTAGGATTTCAACATATGAACTTTGGGGGGACACAAACATTCAGTCCGTAGCAGAATGCAAGGAAAGAAATCAGTTTCTCCATAAGAGAACTTAAGTGAGAAAGTATCTCCAAAACCTTATCTTTGTCACATGTGGGAAACACTTGGTGCAGAACTTGGAATCTTCTATGAACTTAGTGCAGGTAAATAACACTGTACCATATGCTAATTTCTGTGAAAAAATCCAAG
>NW_007739937.1:11269-33052 GCF_000696425.1 Galeopterus variegatus
ATGAACTTAGTGCAGGTAAATAACACTGTACCATATGCTAATTTCTGTGAAAAAATCCAAGCATTACACTTAGAATTGACAAATTCAAAACATTTTATAAGACTATTACTGGGCTCATTCCACCCATCCCATCATCTGTAGGCAGAACTCCGATAAACCTATCTTGATTAAATAAAGACATTTATGATGGTTGCATAAAGAGCTCTCTAGGTAACCTATCCCAGTGCTATATTACACTTAGAATTGACAAATTCAAAACATTTTATAAGACTATTACTGGGCTCATTCCACCCATCCCATCATCTGTAGGCGGAACTCTGATAAACCTATCTTGGTTAAATAAAGACATTTATGATGGTTGCATAAAGAGCTCTCTAGGTAACCTATCCCAGTGCTAACCAGCAGTGATTCTTAGGAAAGTGCTTCTAATTAAATTGGATTCCAAATACCCAATGGGAAAGGGAGAGTATCAGCTTCCGAGGGTGTGCTTCTCTTTGTTTATTTGTGGATGGCTTTTAGTGATTAGGAAAAAAATCCAAGCTGTAAATGCAACTTGTCAACCACAGCAATGTGCCTTTTCAACTTTTGGCTGATCAAGACATGAAAAGGTAATAATTTAGCTACTTTTTATGTAAACATACTTGCATATTTTCACAGCTTAGCTTTAAGACTTAAGCTCCTCCAGCTGATCATAAATTGCAAGGAAATGTCTTCCCAGTCTATCACAGTGTCTTAATTAAGCAAATGCATAGAAATTATATGGGTGCAGAGGCCCATGGAATTCACCAGGTGTAATGAATTCTGAAGAAGCAGCAGTTACAGATTTCTCAGGGTTTGCTAATAATATATGCAAGCTAAAAGACAAGAGACTTGAGAATTTTTTTCCGCGTTTATACCCATCTCTTCCTTTTCAAAAAGATAGTAGCTGTTCAACCTTTAAGCCTCAATTTACATGCTACTTCTTTCCAGAGAATTCCTGGGTTTCCCTGGGAAACTCCCTTAGACTATACTAAGTGACCCTCCTCCACACTCTTATTGGCAGACAGCATTCCTGTTGTGCTATCCACATCTGCTCTAATTATCTTGTTCTGGGTTTGTCTCCTACAATAAGTCTGTGGCCTAGCCTTGCAGACGCTTTATTCATCCAAACATCACCAGAATTATATAAAATTTCTGATCCATAGTTACCTCTCAAACTTTTGATTGATCACATAAAATAAAAGCACCATCTTAAGCTATGCGGAGCACTTCAGTAACCACAGGAGCAGAGGAATTATTTTTAATTTTTATTTTTAGGTTATGAACAGAGCTTTCAGTGAGCAAACATTCAGTTAATTCACTATCTATTTTTTGCCAAGCTGGAACTAAACATTTTAGATTGTATTCTCCATGGGCACTTGTGTTTCCAGTAATTCATTCCTCAGAGGACTTTACCAGGGGGCTGGGGCAGAGAAGAGCCCGCTGGTAAACAGCAGATGCCCAGCAGGCCCTAGGGGTGTCTGACACATGGATGATGAAGGAGACGGGCAAAGGGGAGCAGCAGCTCCTGGGATGACATATTTAAGAGCCCGAGGAGGTGCATTGCTTTAAAATTACTGATCATAAGAAATGCTTCCTGCAAATGGTGCGTGGTATGTGCCCTTCTGTCTACACCAATTCAGTAGGTAAACACTGAGAAACAGAATTCTCCTTGGGTACTTGGAGCTCATAGAAATGTCAAGAGTAAAAGGAATGGTGCAGTTAGAATTCCTGTGCAATTTGAAGCTCTCACATGAAGATGAGAGCAGAAGAAAGAGCTTAGAGTGAACAGACGGGGGCAGCCAGCAGGAATAATATATGGCTCAACACCTGTCCAAAGTAAGGGAGGTGAAATATTCACTGCCTCAGAAAAAGTAAAGTGCTCACCTCTCTGAGGTCATGGACCTCCAGGAAGAGTTATTGTAGCTGTAATAGATAAGCACTTTCTCTAAGAGGCTGAGGGTTTGGCTTCCTTGATCCTGCAAAAAAAGAAAAGAAATGCATCCACGATGTTCAAAAGGGAGAGCAGAAATAAATGACTACAGAGTTGCTCATTGTAATTGGGTTCATGGGAGTTGAATCTGAAGAGAGGGCACTGGCCGTATTTGAGGAAGATTTATTTGGTTAATATTTGCTTAATTTCCATTCACTTTGAAATTAGAGATAACAAAATCTATTAATCGTGTCTTACTCCAAAGGTAGTGAGGGAGCATGAGAAACAAGAGGCATTCTCTGCCCCAAAGGACCTTACGGGTCTGTTGAGAAGATTGCACAGATGCATGAACGACACCTAACGATGGTGTATGTGTTTGGCATAGTGTGGCAATTGATTAGTATCCTTTTGGATTTGTGCTTAGCTAATGATGCTTGTGGTCTGGTTATTAGCGTTCAGTACATGTCATCTAAACTATGCTCAGCCCAGTGGAATGTTGAGTCCTGCGCTTGGCACTGTCTCCCCCATCCCCCAAACACACCTGTACGCTGAGTCCCTGTCCTTAGGAGCCACTGCCTTCTGGTCTCAGGAGGCCTCTTTCAGACCCCAGCTCTTCTCCCCTGATCTTCTCTCCTAACCTGCCACCCAATTGCTACAATTTCAGCCTATCTGCCAACAGGAACAAATCTGTGTGATTGTGAAAGTAAGTAGTTATGTGCATAAATAAGACAATTGTGAGAATTTTGTATTTATACAACAGGTGGATTGGCTTAAACACAAAGGGAAGATATTGCACTTGGAGTCTAAGGGCACAGTGATGCTCTGGGTCAGTTTTTCATAAGTGCGTGCCCTTGGTCAACTCGCCCGCTGTTATGGGTTAAATGTGTCCCCCCAAAGTTCATGTATTGGAAACTTAATCTTCATTGTTAACAGTGTTAAGAGACTGGGAAATCCTATTATGGTATTCAAAAGGTGGGGCCTTTAAGAGGTGATTAGATTAGTGAGGAATGTACCCTTGTGAATGGATTAATCCACTGCTAATTTAATGGGTGGTCATGGGCGTGGTTATGATGACTTTATAAGGAATGTAAATGCCCATTCTCACTATGTGATACCCTGTGTCCCTGTGGAGAGCCATCACCAAGATAAAGGCCCTCATCAGATGTGTTCCCTGGACTTTGGGCTTTGCAGCCTCTGAAACTATAAGAATAAATTTCATTTCTTTGTAAATTATCCAGTTTCAGGTACTCTATTATAAGCATCAGAAAAGAACTAATACACCCACACACAAGGCCCTAAGTTTCTCATCTGTGCAGAGCAGGAAGCCCAACTGTAACACAGACTTTGCTGGATGGGCTATCAGTGTGGACCCTCCAGGAGCGGACAGCCTTGAGTACATTTTGCATGAACAATGGCTTGTTTGAATAGACATGCATGTGTTCCTGGAAGTCCTTTATTGGTGAGTGTAGGCAGGAGTAAGTAGGATACAGGTTATAGCTAATTATTTCACCTCATTTGTGACAGTCTCATAAAGACTTGGGAAATGCAGGTTACATATAATAGGAGGGCAATGTCATTTTCCTCATAAGGTTACTATGAGGATATTAACCACTGACCACAGTGTTCAATAGTCTAACAGCATCACCCAAACGTGTCGTGAATCTGCTACTTTGTAATTAAAATTATTAAGAAAATACTTTTGTTGACAGTAAAAATAGAAGACTTACGGTAGAAGGAAGTGATTTGAGATTTGTATTCTTCACTCCAAGGTGGTGGCCCCACTTTCTACATTACTCTAGAGGTCACCCTAGCTGCCAGCCTTTGGCACCTTGAGGCATTGACATTATCCTATTTATTGCTACATCCTCCACAGCATCTAATAAAGCGGCTTATCACACTAGAAACTCAATATAGACATATCAAATGAAAAATGAATAAAATTATAATTAGATGTACATAATAGAAAGCAACAACACCACTAATGCACAGGCAATGCTGTGTTCACAGAGGTCTTATTTAGTAGCCCACAGTTTGGAAATGGTGTGTTCTTGGGGCACAGCATTAATGAGTGAACAGCCAAGTGCTGAGTTTAGGAATAAGACAAAAATTATAGCTCTGCTGCTGGTTAGGCAGCTCTTTCATCAATAGGTGAGCCCCACATAAAGCTCTAGAAATCTCCATTATAATAAAAATAACCTTGGCAACTCATAGGAGACAGTAAACCCCAGCAGTGTGGTTATCTCCTAAAATGAGGGTTTGCCTGCCTGATGCAAAATTCGTGGTTGCAAGTTTTGTTTACATTTGTAGGCCACCTCCTTGTGCTCAGTGAAACAGATCAGACAGAGGTTGTAGATATTAAACTCCCACCAGGCCTCTTTTCTTGTTGATCTGGGTGTAATTTGATTTTAGTCTTAGGTCAGAGGGAAATGTGTAATTGGGGCAAACTGGCATCAAGCCAGGCACTTTCAGACTTAGATTCTGAACTCAGGTGAATTTGACCTCTCTTGCAGATTCCCAGCCTCTTCCAGGTCTTTCATATCACTCTCGGTGTCTCCCCCATTACTAATGGCTCTCTGCACTCAGCAGCTCTCTTTTTTGGATCTCCCAGTCATTACTTATTTCTTGATAAACACACTTACCCCTTTCACCTTTAAACATCTGTCTAATGATCTCAGTTTTCAGCAGTCTTGCAATCCTTTACAACCCTGAATGAAGGACCCTTACTTAATAATTATTTGTGAACTGGCAAGAACAGGATCCCAGTAGCATAGTTTTTTTGACTGACATCAAGGATTCAGCCAGAGATGAGCTGGTCAACTGAAGGCATTTGTCTTATTAAAAACTGTGCATGGAGAGTTTAATCAAGGTAACTAAGATTCATCTGTGTGTTGAAAACAGTTGCACAAGTGCGTTTGAGCCCCGCAGTGGAGGGAAGACAGTACAGAACTTTCTTTGCCCATGTGGTAATGCCCAGAAAGTTCGGGTGTGGAGGGGAGGGGTAGGATTTTTGTAGACTTTTCACATCCTTAGTTAACTCTATTCCTAAGTATTTAATTTTTTTGGTGGCTACTGTACAGAACTTTCTTTGCCCATGTGGTAATGCCCAGAAAGTTCGGGTGTGGAGGGGAGGGGTAGGATTTTTGTCATTAGGGGCTCAAGGTGGAGGTGGGTTAGGACAGCCAGAGTCTGAGATCAGTCACCAATGCTTTGTGACCCAGAGACTCAGAAGCCAGTGAGGAGCTAGGACTGGTCTAACTGCAGTGAGTAGTGGTGGCAACGTGTCCTAGCAGAGCAGAGACTATATTTTGTGGGAAGAATAGACTCCAGGGGATCAGGGGTTAGAGACAAAGAAAAAAAGACTAGAGTAAATGCTATAAAACAACCAGGGGTGGGAATAAATGATAAATGCAATATAGCCTTTTATAGCTTTGTATAGCTGCTGTAACAAATTACTACAAATTTAGGAGCTTAAAACAACATAAATTTATTATCTTACAGTTCTGGAGGTCAGAAGTCCAAAATGCATCTCACTGAGCTAGAAGCAGGGTGCTGGCAGGCTGCACTCCTTTCTGGAGGCTCTGGGAGATAATCCATTTTCTTGCCTTTTCTAGCTTCTGCCCACATTTCTTGGCCCCCTTTCATCAAGTCTTTCTCATGACACCATCTATCTGCTTTTACCTCTTCTGAATCCCTCTTTCACTATTTTTTTCTTTTTAGCCTTTTTGCTCTATTTTTAAGGATATATCCTTAATTTTATCTTCTAACTTTTCTACTGAATTTATCTTGGCTATTGTATTTTTAATTTCCTTTTTCATAGCCCCATTGTTCTATGGCTATAACACCTTCTGTTATCCATTTGAGATTGTCAATGTTAGTATTATTTTGTTTTTTAATCTTTTTCCTTTCTTTGGACTACCTCTCTTTCATCTGTGTTCTGCATACTTAACCTTGGGCTGCCCAGACATGCTCCCTTGCCTTGCTTCCAGAGGTAGTCAGGAGCTATATCCCTGGCAAAGGTGGAGGAGTCCTCTCTAGAGAAATGGGAGAGCCCCAGAATCTATGTCTACGTGCCGTGTCAGCATAGGGATCCTCAGTAAAAGAGCCAAACCTTTGTCAACCTCCAGGATGAAACCCAGTTGGAAAACGCCACCTACACGTCATAAGTGGAACTCTAAGAAACTGATTAAAAGCTCAGGGTGTTGGGACCGGCCAGGTGGCACACTGCTACAGGGCGGCGCTCCCGCCGAGGGTTCGGATCCCACATACAGACCGGTTCCCGCTCACTGGCTGAGCGAGGTGCAGGCGCTGAGCGAGGTGCGGGCGCGACACTGAGGGTTGTGATCCGTTGCCGGACACGAAAAAAGACAAAAAAAAAAAAAAAAGAAAAAGCTCAGCGTGTTACAAGTGCATAAACTGTTCATTTCCTAACCTCATAGAATCTGGTGTCTTCAAGGTCTATCACACATTTATCCAATTTTGCTCCAGAATTATCCTCCTGGTTATGGCCTTTAACCCCTATGGTCGAAAAACTTAGGTCTCTGGTGTACCAGACCAGTGTTCTTTCTATCCTGCTTCAGCCCCACTTAGGTCTGCAGAATCGAGAATCTACAGGGTTTCTTCCTTCAATAAAAAACAGGGTCACAAGCCGCTAGGTGGCAGTGGTTGTTAAAAGTGTATACAAATCAGGGATATTCTATACAGCAGTGTTAAGCATCTATAATTAACAAAAACTTATTGTATGTTCTCAAATGGATAGAAGAGACGAGCTCATATGTTCTTATCACAAAGAAATGATAAATTTTTATTATGATGAATATGCTAACCACCCTGATTTGATCGTCACACATTATATACATACATTGAAATATAACTCTGTACCCCCAAAATATGTACAATCAATACATTTTATTTTGTAAAATATCTTTTATATTTTAAGAAAAAGGAGAGAAAAAAGAATATTCTGTACTCATCATCTCTCCTTTCATTCTGGCCACACGTGCAGACTTTTCCATGGTCTGAGGTTTCATCTAGCATGTCTAGCCGAATCCTTTTCTGTGAGCAATACCATTTTTTCAATTTTCCAAGTTTGGAATTTTGAATTATTTTGCACCCTTCTGATTTTTTAATTGCTATTATCTAATTAATTTTTTCTTCATAGTGGAACATGGCTGTTGTCATATCAATCTTCTCAAATACTTTCAATGGCTTCTTAACAACTACTGAGTAGGATCCAAGCTCTTCAGGCTAATAATCAGAGTTCATAACAACCTAGGCCAATCCACCTTTATAAAAGCATAGAATCACATAGAGTTGTACACTGAAGTTACTTAATAAAATTTGTACAAATTACAAATTTACAAATTTGTAGTAAAATAATCAATATTCATATAATAGAATAATAAAATATATAAATATCAAACAAAAAGAATATATTTAAAATATCAATCATTGATATTGTATATAATTATAAATATAAAAATTTATATAAATTAAAATATAAGGATTATTGCTCTTCAACCATTTTTATCACTGCTGATCTCTCCACATGTAACATACCAAAAGCAAGTAATTCATTCAAAGCCTATAGGCCCTTAATTTTTTTTTTTCTGTTTCAATTTGTCAATTTTATTTTATTTTATTTATTCATTTTATCAAGATTCTTTTCAAAATGCATCTTTTTTTAAAATTAAATTTTATTTTATCAATATACAATGTGGTTGACTACTGTGGCCCATTACCAAAACTGCCCTCCCTCCTCCCTCTCCCCCGTCCCTCCCAACAACCTCATATCTGTTCCCTTGTCATATCAACTTCAAGGAATTGTAATTGTTGTGTCTTCTCCCCCCCCCCCGTTTTTTGTGTATTTATTTATTTATTTATTTTTAGCTCCCACAAATAAGTGAGAACATGTGATATTTTTAGGCTGTTCGATATATAGGATCATGTCATCTACAAACAGGGACAGTTTGACTTCATCTTTCCCAATCTGGATGCCTTTTATTTCCTTCTCTTTGACTGCTCTGGCTAGTACTTCCAACACTGTGCTGAATAGTTGTGGTGAGAGTGGACATCCTTGTCCAGTTCCTATTCTTAAGGGAAAGGCTTTTTAGCTTTTCCCCATTCAGGGTGATATTGGCTGTGGGTTTATCATATATGGCTTTAATTATGTTGAGATACTTTCCATCTGTACCTAACTTCTAGAGAGTCTTTGTCATGAACGAATGTTGAATTTTATCAAATGCTTTTTCAGCATCTATAGAGATGATCATATGGTCCTTGTGTTTGATTTTATTGATATGGCGTATCACATTTATTGATTTCCATTTGTTGAACCAACCTTACATCCCTAGGATGAATCCCACTGATTATTGTTTATAATTTTGCATATGTGTTGCTGTATTCTGTTTGCTACTATTTTAGTGAGGATTTTTTCATCTATATTCATCGAGGATATTGGCCTGTAGTTTTCTTTTTTTGTTGTATCTTTATCTAGTTTTGGTATCAAGGTGATGTTGCTTCATAGAATTACCTTGGGAGAATTGCCTCTATTTCAATCTTTTGGAATAGTTTGTAGAGAATTGGTGTCAATTTCTTTTTGAATGTTTGGTAAAATTCTGCTGTGAACCCATCTGGTCCTGGGCTTTTCTTTGTTGGGAGCCTTCTAATAACAGCTTCAATCCCCCCCCCCCCCCCCCCCCTGTTCAGATTTTCTACATCTTCTTGGCTCAGTTTTGGTAGTTTGTGTGTGTCCAGAAATTTAACTGTTTCCTCCAGATTTTCAAACTTGTTGGCATATAGTTGTTTATAGTAGTCACTAATGATTTCTTGTATTTCTGAGGTATCAGTTGTAATATCACCTTTTTCATTTCTAATTTTTGTTATTTGGCTCTTTTCTTTTTTTAGTTAGCTGTGCTAATGGTTTGTCAGCTTTATTTATCTTTTCAAAAAACCCACTTTTTGATTCATTGATCTTTTGTGTTGTTTTTGGGGTTTCAATTTCATTAAGTTCTGTTCTGATCTTAATGATTTCTTTCTGTCTGCTAACTTTGGGTTTGGATTGTTCTTGTTTTCCTAGTTCTTTAAGATGAAGTATTAAGTTGATTATTTGCCATCTTTCCATTCTTCTGCAGTAAGCATTTAATGCGATAAATTTCCCCCTTACTAGTGCTTTTGCAGTATCCCACAGGTTTTGGAATGATGAATTATTGTTTTCATTAGTTTCAAGAAATTTTTTGATTTCCTGTTTGATTTCTTCTTGGACCCATATGTCATTAAGTAGAATACTGTTTAATTTCCATGTGTTTGTATAGTTTACAGAATTTCATTTGTTATTGATTTCTAATTTGAATCCATTGTGATCTGCAAAAATACTTGGGATAATTCCAAATTTTTTGAATTTGTTGAGACTTGATTTGTGACCTAACATGTGATCTATCCTGGAGCATGATCCATGTGCTAATGAGAAGAATGAATATTCTGAGGTTGTTGGATGGAATGTTCTGTAGATACTTGCCACATCCAATTGGTCTAGAGTCTTGTGTTTCTCTACTGATTCTTTGCCTAGATGATCTGTCTAATATTGTGAGTGGGGTGTTCAGGTCCCCTGCTATTACGATACTAGTGTCTATTTCCTTCTTTAGGTCTGATAGAGTTTGCTTTATAAATCTAGCTGCACTGACATTGGGTGTGTATATATTTATGATTGTTATGCCTTCTTGATGGATGAATCCTTTTATCATTATGTAGCAGCCCTCTTTATCTCTTTTTATGGTTTTTAGTTTAAAGTCTACTTTATCAGATATAAGAATAGCTACTCCAGTTTGTTTTTCATTTCTATTTGTGTGGTATACCTTTTTCCATCCTTTCACTCTAGTCTACATGTGTCTTTGTAGGTGAAGTGAACCTCTTGAAGGCAGCATATAGTTGAGTTCACCTTTTGAATCCAGTCAGCCAGTCTGTGTCTTTTGAGTGGGGAATTTAATCTTTTTACATTAAGAGTTGTTATTGAATAGTGTTGCATTTTATTGATTTTTGTTTTGATGTCTTCAATGTCTTTTGTTCCTTTCTTTATGATTTATGGTTTGTCTTCTGTATTTGTTGGTTTCTTATGTTGTAGATAAACTTTTTTTTTCTTCATTGTTAGCATTTTTATTTTACTAGTGGGTTTTGATTTTTCTTGAGTTTTTATGGAAGTGGCAGTTATTTTTCATGTACCAAACCCAGTACTCCCTTGAGAATTTCTTGTAAGGGTGGTCATGTGGTAGTGAACTCCCACAGTTTTTGTTCTCTGAGAAATATAGTATTTGTCCTTCATTTTGGAAGGGTAGCCTTGCAGGGTAAAGTATTCTTGGATGGCAATCTCTGTCTTTTAGTATTTTGAATATATCATCTCATTCCTTTCTGGCTTTTAGGATTTGTGATGAAAAATCTGATGTTAGTTTGATTGGGGCTCAGTTATAGGTGACTTGATGCTTCTCTCTTGCAGCTTTTAAGATTCTCTCTTTGTCTTTGAGTTTTGCCAACTTGACTATAACATGTCTTGGAGAAGACCTTTTTGTGTTGAATACGTTTGGGGATCTTTGAACTTCCTGAATCTGAAGATCTGTGTCTTTTCCTATACCTGGGAAGTTTTCTGCTACTATTTTGTTGAACATTTTTACAATGCAATCTCCTTTTTCCTCCCCTTCCAGAATACTCATGACTCGGATATTTGAGCGCTTAAGGTTATCTGATATCTCTCTTAGGTTTTCTTCACCATTTTTAATTCTTTTTTTTTTTTTGTCTGCTTGTGTTATTTCAAACAGCTCATCTTCAAGGTCAGAAGTTCTCTATTCTGCTTCTGCAAGCCTGCTTGTTAAACTCTCTGCTGTGTTTTTTTTTTTTTATTTTGTTGAATGAATTCTTCATCTGGGCAAGGTCTGCTACATTCTTTTTCAGGGCATTGATTTCCTTGTACATTTCTTCTTTCAGGTCCTGTATACTTTTCCTCATTTCATAGTGTTGTCTAGCTGAGTTTTCTTGTATCTCAATTAGTTTCTTTAGAATTATCACTTGAAATTCCTTGTCAGTCATTTCAAGGGCTTCTTGTTCTATAGGATCAAGAGCTTGAGAGTTATTACCCTTTGGTGGTGTACTTTCTTGATTTTTCATATTTCTGGTATCTTTCCTTTGGTGTTTAGTCTTTGTGGCAAGGGATTTCCTGGTCCAATGGTTCAACACTAGTGTCTGGCTAGGATCCTGCTGGGACTGACAATTTGGCACGGCTGCCTCAGTGCCTGTGTGCAGAAAGTTCGGGTCTCTTTGGGCCCTGGGGATTGGATTGGGCTGGGAGTCCAGCAGTGGTGCCTACCTGTTCCCACACAGGCACCTTGGGACTTATGGTCGCCACAGCTACTGGGCCTCTCCAGGGGTGCCTTTCTGGTCGGCACGCAGTCTCCTGGGGTTGGGGTGGGGTCTGGCAGTGGCAGCGCCTACTTGCTAAGTCGTGCTTTCACCTCGGGGCGCATGGTCACTGAGGGTCTTGGGCCTCTCTGGTGGCGCCTCTCTACACCCTTGATTTTTAAAGATTATGTATTGTAAAATTTCAGTGTAACTTCAGAATTTAACCACAGAGCTATGGTATAATGCGTACAGGAAAAAGCTAATTTAAGATTTCCTGCCGGACAATAATAGTAATCATAATTGCATCTGGCTTGTATAGAATAATTTATAAATGCATAAGGTGACTTTACTTATTATATTATTTGAGCCTCACAGGTATCATATGAGGTTGACAGAAGAGTGTTAGTTATAGTTTACAGAAAGGAGAATTCAATTTCAAATAAGTTATTTGCCCAAGATAACATGGGTAAGAAGTGGCAAAAATGTAATCTACATTGTGTTTCTAGACCCCTGGTTACAAATATAAAGCTGGAAAATCTTTAGACACTGAGAATATAGCAGACAGGGGCTCTGGGTCACTATACTACTAAAATCTTCCACCTGAGTCTGGAAGGCTCTGTCTTGGTATCCAGAGAAAGCCCAGAACGATTAGTGGAATTTAGTAGAAATAAAAGAACTTCTTTCCTGCCACCCATATGTAGTTTCCGAACTTTATTTTTGACAGCAAAAACCCTTTTTTATAGGAAAACTTTAAGTAGGGCTGCTCTGGTGGAAGGAGAACCCAGAAGACCACAGGCTTGGCTGTCCTCTGTCTTTTCCACATTGCTCCTGAGGTACCTGCAGAACCAAAAGATTCCAAGAAATAAAGTCAGATAAACAACAAAAAAGCATATGTAGTATTCAAAATTTCTGTTTATTAAGAACAGAAACTGAATTCTAGCTGATGTAGGCAAATAAGGCATTTAGTTTAATCCTCTGAAGGCTTTTGCTTCTCTCACGGCATCACAGGCCTGGAGAAGCAGATCTGGTGGCTGCTGTCCAGAAACAAGCCTGAAATGACACCCTGGACTTGGCATTATGGGGACACCACTGCCTCACGTCTCTTGCTCTATTTGGCCTTGGCACTTTAGGCCTTTCTCTCTTTCCTGAATTACTGAGCAATGGAAGCCATGGTGGTCGCAGTAGTTATGGAAAAAGGAAGTGATAGGTGGACAGAGCCACAGTGAAAGAGACAAGAAAAATGAGCAGCCTAAAACGTTTCTAGGAGTAAGCTAGCAATTGTACTTTTTTGAAGCAACATCATGATATGGGCATCATGATATGGGCACATAGCTGCTACTGATCTTCATTCTGGGAATGAAAATGTCCCCTTATTGCCAACATTCCGTCACCTATAACTTCTTATTTCCCAAGAACACAGACCATTTTAAGATTTCTTGATGCCTTTCTTAATGCGTCCTGCTGCTTGAGAATTCCACCCTGCCACCTACACAATTCTTTTAGAAACTGCTAGTTGAAACATTTTCCAAGCTGGAAAGCATGATTCATACCTTAAGTCAAGCTTTTTCATGTCCTAGCCCTGTGACCAGGGGCAATTCACTGTTCTGGGCTGCAGTTTTCTCATCTGTAAGATTCTGGCATTGCAGGATGATTGAGTGTTAAAGGAGCTAGTTGAAAATTATTGTACACTGTAACATAGTTTACAGATATAATGTAGGATTATTATGATATTCTTGTCACTTTTCTCCCCTTTAGATTCATAGATGTCTTGCAAAAAGTAAGGGTGTCCCCCTGCCCTCCCATCTCAGCGAATCCTTTCCATCAGCACATTCTCCCTGCTTTCAGAATGCTCCTTTCCAGGCCTGAAGTATTTTCATCACCATGATTAATTTGAAGCCTTGGCTCCCAAAGTTGATTTTATGTGTGTGTGAAAAAGAAGAGAAATCAGGAAATCATAGCCAACCCTAGAGAAAGGGGAAAACTAGGGAGAGGTGAGAAGGAAGGCAGCTTTGAAATGGGAACTAGGGACGTAATAACTTCGTATAGCATACATTATACGAAGTTATACGAAATTCCACCCTGCCACCTACACAATTCTTTCAGAAACTGCTAGTTGAAACATTTTCCAAGCTGGAAAGCATGATTCATACCTTAAGTCAAGCTTTTTCATGTCCTAGCCCTGTGACCAGGGGCAATTCACTGTTCTGGGCTGCAGTTTTCTCATCTGTAAGATTCTGGCATTGCAGGATGATTGAGTGTTAAAGGAGCTAGTTGAAAATTATTGTACACTGTAACATAGTTTACAGATATAATGTAGGATTATTATGATCTTCTTGTCACTTTTCTCCCCTTTAGATTCATAGGTGTCTTGCAAAAAGTAAGGGTGTCCCCCTGCCCTCCCATCTCAGCGAATCCTTTCCATCAGCACATTCTCCCTGCTTTCGGAATGCTCCTTTCCAGGCCTGAAGTATTTTCATCACCATGATTAATTTGAAGCCTTGGCTCCCAAAGTTGATTTTATGTGTGTGTGAAAAAGAAGAGAAATCAGGAAATCATAGCCAACCCTAGAGAAAGGGGAAAACTAGGGAGAGGTGAGAAGGAAGGCAGCTTTGAAATGGGAACTAGGGACGTGGAGATTACTAGGTCAAAGGTCAAGTCTACTCACGGACATGTCCAACCTAAAGCAAAATTGAAACACTTTTTAAAACTTTAAAAATTGATAATGTTTCTTTATTTTTAAATTTACATACAGTAAAATTCACTCTTTTTGGTGTACAGCTCTAGGAGTGTTGTCAAATGCCACCACCATGCTCAGAATACAAAATAGTCCCCTCATTGCAAAAAGGCTTCCTCTTGCTGTTCCTTTATAGTCCAAACCTCCTTTGACCTTTAACCCCTGAAAACCACTGATCTCTCCTCTTTCCCTACTAGAATTTATGCTATACCACACAGATATGTACAACTATGTCCCACTTAACAAAAAAAATAAATAAATAAAATTGGAAATGAAAATTTTTCATCTGGGTGGCAGATATGATTTCCATCTTACCAACTGTAGCTCAAAGTGACAAAGTTCATAGAGGAGCTATTGTCTTCAGAGCATTCCTGTTATTGTTTTGGCAAATGCTCTCTCCTGTCTGGGTTCCAAAGGAAGGTTCTGAGGGTGGGGAGGATATTTTGTGTTTGCAAAAACAAACAAGATCTCATAGAAAGGCCATTTTCATCGCAGAATTGCAACCCTGGTATAAAATTAGAATTGCTTCTCAATGAGAAACAGCCTTTATTAAAGTAAGTACAAATTCTTTCTGGAGAATCCCAGGTTTGATGTAACTTTTAATTAAGTTTCTCAAAAGCTGGAACTCATTTATCCTTCCCTGTGTCTGCCATCTAGCAACAAGGTGCAGGGCCCTGTATTCACTGAGACCTTGCTTTGAATTCTAATTTCAATTTGAGTTTTCATACATCATTTTGGCTCATTCCATGAGTTTTTCTGAAATTATTCGCTTGAATATCGCCAATATCTGTTTTTTGCCCCCATTTTCACTATGGAAATCTCTCTGGGTATGGCTGTTATGAAGTTTGAGCTATCTCCTCTCAATACTGAATTGCAGTTAGTATTTTAAAACCAATTAAACAAAATGAATTCCCTAAACAAATTAATTCCAGTATGTGTTCATTTCTTATCCTGACTGGAGATAAAAAGGTGATAAAAATGAACCTTAGAAAAATTATTCTAGCAACAATATTACGAAAAATGTGAGCATTTCAGGGTTTATCTAACCTGTGAAAGGCCAAATACTGTGAAAAGTTTTAACCAACGTTGAAATTCCAACCAGCATTTCATTTGGCATCCAAAGAAAAAGCAGACTATAAAACAGAGAGTGCATTAGTGGGAAGCAAGAATCACTGTGCCTTTCCCTCTTTCTTTTCTTTTCTTTTTTTAGTAACTTGGAATTTTGGAGACAATATAGTCCACATGTCAATCTAGAATTACCAAAAAGCAAATTTTAAGTCACCCAGTTAATCCCTTCATCATCTTTGACCCAAACTGCATTTCATTGCTGCTAGATCTGTTCCAGTGTAAGTATTAATTTGGACTAGCAGAACAGAGAGGCTTTAAATGCACTTTTGTGTACATCATGCATCTGTCTTTAATCATGTGTTTATTGACTACGAATTTCACTTGATGACACAAAATGCATTCATAATTCATAACTCTGAAATGTAACAGCAATGCGTTTGCAGTAGGTTCTCTTCTAGTTACTCAGACTGACATCCCCATGTATAATGTGTGATTGTAGACCATATTGGGAAAGGAGCTAGTTTTTCTATAGGTATCTTAGAATCCTATATATTGGAAATAATAAAAATAAACATTGAATATATATGGCTTTTGTTTTTAATTAGCCATATCGATAAACAGACTTTAATTATTTTCTACTGACTGAGAACATATGGGTAATTATTATGATCCCCTTATGTTTTCCAAGTGGTTAGTGCATCATGATGGTGCAATCTATGCTTAAAAATGAAAAATAGCTTCGAACCTGTGTTAGGAAAGAAGGGGTGCCAAAGAATCAGAGAATGAGGCACACAGAGTGCCAAATGTCTTAGAAATGGCATTCTGCTTCCAACCTGAAATATTAGCCATGTCTCTGATTAACAGTCTTAAGCTGAAATAATCCTAAAATTTTAGAATTGGAAGTGAGATGATGGGATTTAGTTTTTTACATTTGAAGAAACTCAAGCCCCTCTGAATTAAGTACTTGCTCAAAATCACCCAGGGAGCCAGTAAACAGAGTAGCAAGAAGTAGACACGGAAGTCACACACTACTCTACTTACTGACCCCCTATGAGGGTCCAAGGACAAAGGGACCATCCATGGCCCTGTTCTTGGCCACCTCTGAAACTCACAGTGGTGAGAGGAGTGTCAGCTGTCTAGTAATGGTCCTTTCTGACAAGCTGACCAAAACCCTGACAGATTCCCAAGAAATAGCCAAATATTTTACACATAAAACAAAGCCAGTCTTCGTGATGACCTTGGGGAGTTAGTGATCATAGTCAATCATCTCAGACCTTTAAGGTTTCATAAATACCAGCCTTCCTTTGACCTGTGGCTATCATAGTAGCCACTTCTCATTTTCACTATTTTACTGTGATTCTCTAGCATTCAATAGGCACTTAATACGTTCTAAGTATTTTGCTTTATATCCCCCACCCCTTTTTTTAACTGTCACACAAATTAATATAGAAGATATTTAATGCTGCTCGTTGCCTGTCTGCCGCTAGATCCATTTCTTGTTCTTGGTTCTGTTCAGTACTTCGAGGGGCTGAATCTTATAAGTTATGTCATCCAAGCTTTCTTGCCAACTGGTTTTAAGTTAGTTTTAGTAAAGAGGGAAAATTGGCAGAGATGAGAGGGTAGTTAGAGGGGAGATGTAGGGTACTCTTGCCCATTTCCTTCTGTCTCAGGCAGCGTCTCTAGGAGAGGCTTTGTCATTGTTCTAGCTCTACCGGGTAGCTCTGGTTCCAGAGTTTTGGTAACGCCATGTTCTGCCTTTATCTCTCCAGCCCTAGAGGTGGTAGGAGCATCTTGTCCTGGTGGGTTGCCTCCTGATGGGTGTTCGCCCTTTGAGCTCTTCTAACACCTTTATAATGAGTTGTCAGTATTAAAACCTCCTCTGGAGCACCTGACATAGTTTCTGCCTTTTGGATTGGAACCTTACTAATGTCATTATTGTTTTCATCCTGAACTGAAGGTTAGAGAAGTTTGTCTCACCCCAGAAAGTTTTCTATGTGCTAAGCACTAGGCTGAACACTTGATACCTGTTATTTCATTTAGTCCTCACAAATTATTGTAAGGTAGATATTATTACCCCTATTTCACAGGTAGGATAATAAGGTTAAGGAATATAACCTGCCTAATGCCATACTAGTAACTGGCAGACCTAGGAGCTATGCTTAGATCAGTCTCTAGATCATAGTAAGGGTGAAACCAATTAATTAAGTAAGGGATTCAGGAAGATGGTACTGCCTCTTTTGGTGGTCCCCACACACAGATATGAATCACACTCTTCAGAAAGTTTATGCTGGGGACCAGAGAAAGGAGGTCTCTTTTGCATTACCACAACTCACCCAGTTTAGAAGAAGGTTGAAGTTCACCACAGCTGCTTTGCAAATAATCACAGGGCTTCAGGCAGTGGTGTGCTGCTAATTGTTTAAAAATCTGCTCTCCAGGGGAGTTTGCCAATTACCATGATGTAAATATTCCCAACATAGCTGACTTCAGGCTACTAATTGATGCCAGCCTGCTCACAATATTTCTGAAATTCTAGCTAACAGCTCCCCATAGCACTGACGAAAGGTATAAAAGGCAAGTAATTTTTGTTGACTAAATTATAGATGCTGCTATACAGCCTCAGCAGAGATAAGTCAAAAGCAACTGGCAATGCAGAGAATTGGTGAGGATATGGAGCAACTAACATTCTTATATCTTGCTGGTGTTTGTGGACATTTGCAAAACTTTTTTACAATACCTTCTGAAGCTAAACATTTGCTTACCCTATGACATGCCAATTTCACTAATGAGTACATATATACATCAAAAGACACGTACAGAAATGTTTCTACCAGCTTTATTCATAATAGCTAAAACTGGAATAGCCTAAATTTCCATTACGTGAAAAATGGTTTAAAAATATATAGAATATTTATACAATGGAATAATGTACATCAATAAAACAAAGTGAACTGCTTATGCACAAAAATATGGGTGAATGTCTAAAATATTGTGTTGAGCTAGAGAAGCCAGATACAAAAATACATTCCACATGGCCCTTTTATATGAAGTTCAAGAATAGGCAAAACTAATCTATGGGGATAAAAGTCAAAATGGTGGCTATATTGGGGGTGTGGGGTGAATATAATTGACTGCAGGCATGAGTTAGTCTTCTAGGAAGCTCGAAATACTCTATATCTTCACCTGGGTGGTGGCTATATGGATTTATACATGCATAAAACTTCCTCAACATGTGCACTTGATATTTGTATACTGTATTGTATGTAAACTATGCTTTGATTTTTTTAAACTAATCTTTGGGTCCCATGCACAGGCAAGGCATTCCAGATAGGAGAATATTTGAGCCCAGCATACACTTGAGCATATGTTTCTTCACCAAATGCCAGAGAAGCTTGCTTACCATTACCTCTTTGTTTATAAAAATTCCTCCTATGTGAGCATTTTCCCTTCACCAGATCCCCAATTCACCATTAGATCTATCTCTTAGGGTAGCTGACTGAAGTTTGCATGATCTGTAACATGAGCTCTTAGGCAAAACTTGTTTGATGAATTGTATTATTTTATTTTTGTTTTGGTAGTTGTCCAGTTCCTGCTAATTTGCCAGCTTCTAAATGCTTACTGACCTTTAATTTTGCAGGGGGACCTAGACCTTACCATGTGACTATAAAATTTTGGATTATTAAACAGGAACTTAATTCTCAGACTTTCTTCTTTGTCTTATCTCATTCCTTGTTCCCATCCTTGAACATCTCGAGTAAGCTTCATGTCCCTATGACATCACTGGTTACTCTTCTCTGGCTTTTAAGATCATTTGTCTACCTATCTGCTCTCTTCCGTATCAACTAATTATCCCCAAATGTTTCTTTTGAATCACTTGTTTTGGTTGTCCCTGACGGGGTATTTGGGGCCTTTTTTTTTTCTGTTTTAAGTTAATTAAAACAAAACCATTATAAACTTCACATTAATAAAGTGTGATTGAAACAACTATGCTATTAAAAACAACAAGATCTATGGCATTATAACCAGCCATGTGAGCTTAAAAAACTCACATTGGTAAAATGTGGCCAATAACATTTTGTACAAAGTCAAGGGGCCTCTTACTCAGTGACTGTCTTTAGGTTATTGTTTATGATTTATTGACAGTCTTTGGATAAAGTACCTCTACTACGTATGAATATATGTATCTACTTTTAAATTCACAGGACCACAATAATTTATCTTTTCTAAAAGATAAAGACATTTAACTAGAACTTCGAGGAACCTTAACAATCATCTAGCCTACTTTTCTGTCATATATATGTATGGGGGAAAAGAAACAAGGGCAGTTTTGAGCAGTTACATCATTTACTCTGTAAGAGGATGTGCTTGTATAGCACTCCGGTATTTGCCTGAAATAATGTCTAATCCTATGTACTATGATTTCAAATCTCTCCCTCCCTTTTTTTGTTTTTTGTTTTTTTTTTTTGGTGGCTGGCTGGTATAGCGATCTGTACCCTTGACCTTGATGTTATTAGCACCACGCTGTACCAAATGATTTAACTAACCAGTCCTCAGATCTCTCTTTGAGACCACAGTTGGGTCAACCTGCCTTCCAAATTTCAAATAAACCAGTAGATCAAGTAAGCCAATCAATTTGTATAAAATATCTTCCTTCTTTATTCTTGCCAAGAAGGAAAATCCCAGAATTCTTTGAACTGTTTGATTAAGATGATTTAACAGTATTGTCAATATTATCCACACATGTGTTATGCTATTTAGAAGATGGGGCATATAACTAAAGATAAGAGGCTAGAATAGCATTTGGAAGACTAAAGACCAGAGTAAATGGAGATATCTGAAGAATGCTAAGTATTAGAAAATGGGTTCTGAGGATTTTGCTATTGCTTTTTCATTTTTTTCTTTTGTTTGTTTTTTGGCATAGAACATACAGAGCAAGAAGAATAAACAAGGTAAAGCCTTTGTTTTTTGACCTAACCCAAATGGTATTCTATTAATAGGTAATAAGCAGAATACAGAAGTACTCCACTTTTTCTTTGTTCTGGTCTTCTCTAACATGGAAAATAATCTTCTAAGAGTGGCAAGAGGTAGTATGGTATAATTTTTAAAACATGGGCCTTGGGCCTTGGAATCAAACATGAATTTGAATCCAGGCTCTTCTCTTAGGAATTATGTGATCTTGTACAATTTATCTTCTTTGAGTCTCACTTAATGATATCAATACTTCTGTTCCCAGAGGGTTAGGAGTATTAAATGAGATATAAAGTATATAAGGCACTTTGACACAATAACAGCTTACTAAATGGTAGATAACAGGGGATGGAAACCCCAAATTGGTAAGAAAATAAATAGAATTTTAAACTAGACAATTTTTTAAGGCCTAGAAGAATTACATCCCAATGTGCTGAAAGAACTCGTAAAAGCAATAATGACATCATTGCCAGTAACCTTTGAGAAGTCATAGCAAATGATAGATGGGCTAGATCGTTGTTCAATTTTCAAAGAGGAGGGAAAGGAGAATTCTCAAAATTTAATAATTTTAACTAGCCAGCTAGATGTTTTAATTCCCAGCGAAATTCCAGATACTTTATAGATTATGGAACAGATATTCTATATGAACTTTTAAAAGGAAATTGTGATCGCTAAGACCAGCATTTAATCAAATGCAAGTCATGCTCAAAGCAACAAGCTTTCCTCTTTTGGGGGGGACGGGGAGGGATTGCAAGAGTAATCAGAGAAATGTCATAGACATAGAATATCTGCATTTCAAGAGGGAATGTGACAAAGGTTTCATGAACCTTTAACATGCTCATATGCATTATGAATATCCAGAGAAAGCTACTGAATACAGCGCTTTTCTATTTGACCATAGAACCCAATTTTTTGCAGAGAACCTAGTAAAATCTGAAAGAACTTGGGCTGACCAGAACATTGGGTAACATTAACCTAAGCCTAGACAGCAATAATCTCCACCGGTTAGGTAGCCTTCAAGATAATGTATTTATTTCCAAACACTATTTTTTAAAGGAACCCAGACAGCAAAAGTTTTCCAAAGGAGGAGACCAGAATAATGAATTATATAAAGCTATATTATAAAAGAAATAATTAGGAACTACGAAAGAGACACTTTGGGAAGTGGGGTTGTTCTAAGTCAATTTCAAATTTTTCAATTTCAATTACAAATTTTTTATATGGAGAAAGAATTGGATTCATTCTGTTTAGTTTAAACAACCAGAAATAGGAATTACAGGGAGACAGATTTGGGCTGAATATAAAAAGTTTTGTGAGAGCCCTGGTCCTGGGGTTTGACAGACTAGAATTATACGACAGCCTTGCCACTTCTTCTCTAGGTATCCTGAGCAAAGGACTCAACCTCTCTCAAACTCAATTTTCTAATCTGTAATATAAAGAAGCTCATGGAAATACTGCAAAGAGTAAATCCTATACTAAATTTGAAAAGATGGGGCTGGCCAGTTAGCTCAGTTAGTTGGGGTATAGTCTTGTAGTACCAAGGTGAAGGGTTCAGATCCCATACTGTACAGCAGCCAAAACAGAAGAAAAAGCAAAAAAATTAATTTGAAAAGACCAGCACAGGGCCGGCCCAGTGGTGCACTGGAGAGTGCGCCGCTTGGGAGTGTGGAGGCGCTCCCGCCGA
>NW_007739938.1:0-19127 GCF_000696425.1 Galeopterus variegatus
GCTCACTATCACAAAAGGAGTACGTATAATATGGTAATTAAAAAACAAACAAAAAAAAACACTTCAAAGAGGCATACAAACTTTGGACAACATGCATCAAGTGTATCTGGGATTGTGCTGCAGTTATATAATTCCCCAGGCTTCAAAATTCTCATCTCTAAAAACAGAGATAACAATTCTGACCTCACAAGGGTGTTGTGGAGAATTAAGGTGAAATAATGTATGCAACAGTATTGAGCCCTCCAAAAACAGTAGCCCATATTGTGAAGTAACTCATAATATCCATCATGTCAGTATGTTTAGTTTTACCTTTGCTCAGTTAGTCACAAAATTGCAAATATGATGAAAGGTACCTAACAGCATAGGGTGAGAATTTATCCATTTGACAAATGGATATGTAATAAACCATGTTTCTATCAAATCATTTGATTTAGCTGTCTACATTGATCAAATGTATACTAAAATCACTAAATCTCCACTCTGTGCCGTATTGATACAAAGCCTTCACTATTTCAAGTTCAATATCCTAAAACCACTCCATGGATTTATCTTTTGGAAGGTAAGCAGGCATTGTTACCATGTGAGAGCATTAATTTTATGCTGTAAAGATAGTTTTTTCTTCTGCTTTCAACTCTTATTAAAACAGCCCATAAATTCTTTAAATTCTAATACACAATCCTAATCACTCTCTTTAAAAAAGGAAAAGTATCCCCATTTTATTTATTTTAAATAAGTTAGTACCCTTAGTTATAAATAGAAGATTACAACTGTAGATTATAAATATCAATAAAAGAGACATACTGCTGTCAAATTCTTTCTCTGATCTGTTTGTTTGCTCATTAACTTGAAGGGTCCAATCTTTGATCTTTGGTTTCAAAGACATCAAGATGACTTCCAAATGTTTGATAAGTTGTCTACTTTTACATTGCATTCCATATAAAAGGCATTTTCAAAACCTAATGGTTAAATAAAATGGGTTATATCCGAAAGACGGTAAGAATTCAAAACTTCCATGTGATAGACTGTTTATTAGTTTATGTTGCTTCGCTCAATTTCAGAAGGAACAATTTTAAACATGCAGTAGATTATAACCAATGGTAGTTATTATTAATATTCCAGAATTGATAAGTTATTTATGTCTGGCATTCTTCCTACTGATTATTCAGCGAGACAGGCAGCTTATAAATATCTCATCACTCCACCGTCACAGAAATTTCATCGACAGTGCTCATGCACAGCTATTAGCAATATGAATCTAACCATTACAAGAAGGAGGAAAATCGAACATGTGGCATTAATACGCAGTCCTGGTTCCTAACCATCTGATAGGCAGATGGTGTGAAGCGGATTCTCCAGCTGAAATGAAGGGGCACATCATTTAAAAGCTTGTTTGCATTCTAACTGATATCAGTGCCATATTGATATACATGATACATCATGGCAGTATTTGAACAATCTAGTTTGTTTCAGTCATAAATGTTTACAGCCTTGTTTTTTTAATCTTATAAGCATGTTCAGAGAGTGTATTTTTAATTTATGAAACCTATTGTTTACTTCTGTTGAACTAGAAGATTAGTGGAAAGCAGGAATATTAAATTACTTCAACCAGAGCCATATAACCAAGACAGATGAATAAAGTGGGTTTCTATTTTCAACGAGGATGTTAGTAAAGGAATTTCAAAATTAGCCCAGGCATTTTGTGCATTAAATACATTTATTCATTTAAACCTTCCAGCTATTTTTCCTCAAGTGGCATACACAGAGAAACTTAATGCTTTACATAGTCATTCATTTAAAACTCTCACTGTGTGCAATTAATCTTGTCCAACAATTCAATTCAGAAAGTAAAACATCAAAAAGCATAGTTCAATTCAACAGTCATTACTGTGAAGTAATCTTTCTGCTCCTGACAGTTCCTATAGACTCTTTGCAAAACTCTGTTAAAGGTGCATTGTAAGCTCCATATGAGTTTGAATTACCAATTGAAATCACTCCAAATCTTAGAAGAACTCGGTTCAATATAACAAGTTGAAAACACCAGTACCTTTTTTTCCACCCTGTTTTCTTCCAATCCTTATTTAAATACCAGCTGTCCAAAAAGTGACACGAATTTTTAGTTATTTTATTTCTCAATACTTTCTAAATAAATTAAAATTGTAACTGAAACATTTCTGTTCTCAGTCTTGAATGATTAAATAACAAAAATGATAAGGAGCTAGAATAAATAACTTAATTGTGAATCTTGTTAGATTGAAGATTTTGAGTGTGGACTTGTCTCAATGTCCGTTAGACTGACTTTTCTTGCCCTTTGAAACACATTTGTATTCTGCAGAGAAAAGGAAAATTGATCCTTGAGGCCATTAATGGAAACACTCCCTATACCAGTTGTCAGTTTTTCAATTGATTAAACCAGATTTGTAAAATGTTTGGATTAACAAAACCCACCTATTTGGATAAATATAAAGTAAGAAAGATGTTTTTATAATATTCACAATGACTGATAAATCAAATAGATATCAGATTTAGCATTCTAGATAGGTTAAGATCTCAATTTCCCAGACTGGAGGGGTTGTAGCAGCAGTGAAGTCAGAAGAAGGAAACACCGTGGGGATGTCAATTAGCCATATGTAAATCACTGAGGTATTTCCATGGAAGGTTTTGGGAAAGCTCACCTTCTGATCACTGACTCATAGATTCACACTGAAACGTAATCAATGAAAATTTTTAATTTACTATGATTTGGTTTTAAATAAAATGGCAGCCAGAGTATGAAAAGTTGAAGTTGGCACACAAGATCTTGAATATTTAACTTTTACTCCACCTTTAACATTACTTCCTTCAGAAGAATATATCTAAACAATCACTTGGGGGTCTAAAGTTATAAAATATGGGGACTACAAAGACTTTATCTAATGTGACTCTTTTATTTCACTGATGATAAAACTTAAGGGCAACGAGGTTAATCATTTCTATAAAGTCACACCGTTAAATAATGATAGAATAATCGCAATTTCCCTAACTCCCAGTTTAGTACTGACCATGCTGACTCTGTTAATAAATGTAAAATAAAAAGTACGGAATAAACTATAGATTCTTTGAAATAAAATGAATCTCCTTCGCTGTAGTAGTTTATGGATCACATAGGAATGTTGCAGACACTGATATCATGTCACAACTTAGAAATCTGATCTAAATATCCATTTGTGGTCCAATTTTATATAATTTACAATATATCTGCCACAGAAACAATGGTCACTCAACTTTAATATGCACACAACTTTTAACCTGTGTTATTGGTGAAAAATAATATTTATAATTTTTGCCTGAATCCTATATCTTACATATGGAACAACAAGAAAAGAGAAGAGTGAGTAAATTATTCTTCTCTGCATATCTTGAATATACACAAATTCTAACTGGAAACAAATTAAAATAGGTCAACTTTGACTCTAATTTTCTTTCAAGCCTCCCTTTTATAATATCTTATTTTTTATACTCTAATAAACTAGTCCTTAGATGTTCTCTAACACCCAATAATTCTTACTACCTACATGACTCATCACCTCAAATTACTTAGTGAATTGATCCCAAACAGGTGACTCTAACTACCATGAGAGTGACTAACAGGATATGACACTCTAAAAGGATGTTTCTTAAGGAGGTTACTTGTTAATATATTGGTGACAGTTCAGGCAATACTATAACTGAAGAGAGGAAAAGTTGTCATAAATTTAATTTCCTGCAAAAGAGTAACTCTTTGGCATTTTAGCCTAAGGATAATCTCCCCAAATGTTCTACTTTTCTCAATATCATGTAAATCCTCTTCTAAATCCTTTGATACTTCAATACGTTCTCCCCTTCCCCCGCAACCCCTTTTCTAGAATCCTAGTACCACGTGGGGCTTTGTCAGTGTGTAGTTGTTGGTGAGAAGAGGAGAGAACATGACAAAAAAGCAACAGAGGTGGGCATTTTTACATGAAAATATTGTATGAGGGAAGTTATCCAATGACATAAAAATAGCAGGAAAAGATGTGGACCCCAAAGTTTTCTGAAATAGTAATATAAACTTTCTTCAAGGAAAAGACTCATGAAAGAAATGAATTTATATATATATAAATAGGTGTGTATATATATATAAATATATATATATATATATAAATATATAAATTTATATATATATATGCATAGGTTAGGGTCCGGATGGGTTGGAAACAATATACTTACAGCCACTGAGTAACAGTAGAAACAGAAGGACCAGTGGTTGAAGAAATATTTTCTTCATTTCTTTTTCATTAGGTTATTGCATGTATATCAACATCTCATTTTATTTCCATAATCAGTCAACAAGGTAAGTATTTTCCTCATTTGGTTACAAAGAAAATGTGAATATTAATAGGGCAATGTAATGCTTGGAAGAGTAGGTTTTTACTTGCAGTTTTAAAGCTGAACTTTGAAAAGAACAGTCCTGACTAATTTGGAAAGACAGATACCTCCCTGTGATAGGGAAGATGCAAAAGAGACATGGGTTGTGGTTCATAGTCTCAAGTACCTGTCATCTCCTAGGTGGTGGCATGTTAAAATAGATGAAGCCTTCATCTTGGCACAACTTCCATCTGAGTCAAGTTACTTAAGTCTCTGAATGTAACTTAGATAAATTACTTAGATTGCCTGATTAAGAGGAGTCTTTATAATTTATTTTTCAAGAAATAAATGCTATCTAGGTTTAAAACTATTTGTCTTATAAGGTTTGATTAATAGATACAACCCAACTCACTCAGGAACAGAGCAAGTGAACATCAAGAATTACTAGTGGTTGGTATTATATTATTCTCCTCTCTTTATTGCTGCAAAAATCATACCAACAAAAACAAATGTTTAATTCCTAACATGGTAAGAAATGACACGTTTGTGTATTCTGATAGGAACTTTTGCTTTGTTTCAAAACAATAGTAAATGATATAGCGACTCTTCAATTTTCCTAACATCTCTTCATCTTAGGAGCAATGTCTGTAGTTATACTGATTCAATGGCTTGCCTTGACCTAATTTATGTTGTACCATGAGATTCTATTAAAAGAAACTAAATCACTGCAGTAGATTTATTCACCTTAAATAATTTAAGCTAATTGAAAATGAACCATACTAGAACTAAAACTTCTCTCACACATTCAACTTCTGCATGTCAATTAGTAACTTAAACAACCAGCTAATCACAACAGCTTTGTGAAAAACACAGACTTGTTCTATGTACACATCTCTCTACCTCCACTGAGCTAAAGATAGAAGTAAGCATCAATTCTGATTCTGCGCATACACATATCTCTTTTGTAGTAATTAGGCAATTCCGATAAAAGGTTTTCATTGAAGGATTTGAGATTTTTCCTAGTTTTTCCAAACAGTTTTGAAAAGAATGCATAGAAAAATGAAAGAAATACCTAGAAATTTTATATCTACTCTTTTGGCAATGAGTTATGCCATTTCGAGTTTGTAACATGACTTAAGCAAAACAACATTAAAAATATTTTGTTATCCACAAAGTTTGCTGTATCATAATAATTAGTAACTAAACATCTATGGGTTGGTTTAAAAATTAAGAACCCAGCATAATATTATGATTATATTTTATTATAGTTACTTTTCTTCTTATTCCTAAGTTAAATTTATCATTTTGATTTAAGCTATGTTAATAGTGGCACATAATGTTATTATAAATTACAATATTCTAATTGCCCCATCATTTGGAACGCTATTCATAAAATCAGTGGTCATTTTTCTTCTGAATTTATTTAATTTTGTAATTCAGGCATTTGTAATACCTGGAATATATGATATAATCACATGTATGACAGTCCTACAAAGAGTTTCAAAAGCTTTTTGCAATACTTTTACCATATATCTTTCTTATGAGAATTAGAAAATTCAAATATAACTTTACCTTGGAAGTAAAGCCTTTTGAAATATTGCTAAAGTGCATACTGAATAAAGACAACACACTTAAGCAGACTTTTCCCCCTTTAAACAGCATTCATCTTTTCAAAAGCAATAGATTCTCAGTCCACACGGAGTCTGTTGCATTATTCATTTCATGTGCAACCTCATGCTGGACCATAAATTGTTACTTTATCTAATCAAAGGAGACTTAACTCTACAGAAGGTCAAAGGTTTAATTTTGTGAAGTATTATCTTACGCTATGAGTTTAACCGAAAAAATAGAAGAAGAAAAACAGCCAAGAAACTGGTAATAAATGAACCTTTATTGCCTCAGGCATTGGCCTAGTTAATAAACTTTCATTGAAGGTTTCTTTCAACTGTTACGGACAATGAGAGGAAAAAAATCTTAAATTACAGCCATGTGTGACTTTTAAAGCAGTCATTCTTTTTTATCTCAACCTCCCTAGCTCAGGAAAAAAAAAAGACAAAGAGAGATTGTCTTCGATCTCTTAACCAAAAATGTATGTTTCTAAACAGATGAAAAAGTGCAGATAAACTTTTCTAAAAGTAGAGGTCAGCTTTGAACAATATAAAAAAAAAATGCATGCTTTAGGTGTTGAATCTTAGAGAACAATCTTTCTAGCTCAATGTAAAACTACAAAAAGGAGGAGGAAGACATGCTTTCTTCCCCACAGCTCCCTCTTAAACTGTAGTCTGCTTGGTAAAACATAATGCCTTATAATCTCACCATCATTGCACAGTCAATTTTAGTTTTAATATTAATTAAATACATTGTAAATAAGACGTTATCTGTATACTATCTGGCCTGTTTAGTGCAGAAATCTATCTTGTATTGTCAGTAACAAAAACACTAGTAGCAAAATAATTCATGTTATTGATGTGCAATTAAAATTTTTAAGAGAAACAATGATATCTTTTTAGCTGATACTCTCAATCAACAATGGTCTGCGTGTAGTTTTTATTTCAGTATTTTCCAGAGAAGAAAATGAACCAAGTTCTTAAGTATACTTATCCCATTTTTTTCAGGAAGCATTGTGTTGAGGACAAAAGTTATCACAACCGCAGTTACAACATCTTTATCTCCCCACCACAGCATACATAAGGTGGATCCTCATGTCGCCAACAGAATTCACAGAAGCTGTGAGATATTCTCAAACAGAAAGGGAATGAGGACTGGCTCTGTAATTTTAATGGGAATCCCCCTCCTCCCCCTGCCAAGTTCCACCCACAAATCACAATGCTCTCAGCAGGACACCCAACCCTTTCCCACCTAGCAGCATGTGCACAGAACTGGGGCTCTACTTCATTCCACCGATATGTCCCCAGGATGCTATCTTGGCCACCTTTGATTCTGGACATGATGGCTGCTTACACAGGTAGCACCAGGTGAAAGCAAGACCAGGCTCCCTACTAAGAAATACACTCTGCACAGCTTGGGGGCAATGAGTTCTATTGTGGTCAAGGATGAAGCACATTTATACCAGCAGCTCTGCTTCTTTTCTTTATCTGCCAAGAGTAGCAAAAGAGACTTCTGAGAAGAAAAAATACAAATATTAAAGACAATCTAACTCAAATTCTAAATGGGAAAAAAAATCAAATTCTATGCATAGAATATTGAGGATAAGAACACAGGGTTTCTTAAAACACAGTAAAACTTAGATATCAGAATCTGAAGCAAATTGAGACAGTTTTCACTAATAAGCAGAGGGTTTTAGGATCAATGAGTAAGTTTTGATTTCATGCAAGAAACCATGAAGTGCTACTTCAAGGTACAAGGAGAAGCACTGTCAGACCAATTGATAAACATGGTTTTTTACCCCACTTTATTTGCTACCTAATTTTTATACATGCATATATTTGGGGAGCTAAAGAATGAAAAGATGATGAAAAATGAAAAAATGTCAATTGCTTCTTAGAAAAGAAACAGTATATTTCAGCATGTATGGTGAATGGCTAGTTACATATACTCATGTGTGGCTAAATGATTTAGTAATAGCAAGGGTGGTCATGCTTTATAATTTCAGTTTTTTCATTTATTGTTCTTTAAGAGAAAAAGGCTGAGGTACATTTAGAAAGTGACCTCAAGGTCAGAGAAGCATGGGAGAGTAACAAAAGCAGGTATCTCAAGTCTAATTCTTTGTTCCATTAATCAAAGTTTTATGGGTTTGGGAAAGTTGTGCTACAGTACACAGGGAGGATAAGAAAAAAGAAAGATCAAGGGAATTCAAAGGATTTATTAAAAGTGCAGACGGTAACTCTGACTAGTGTTTTAGCTAGATAGACACAATTAATTAATTGTAACATTGTGAAACTCTAAAATGCTCAAAGAACGTGCTCATGCCTGCAATGCAGTAATGTAGCAAAATACTTATAATCTTTCAACCACCAGGAGCTTTTGTTGGTTTTTTAACCTAATCCACAGCTTGACATAGATCCTAAGGTAATGGAACACAGTTCTTTGATTGAAATAATATCTAAACATTGCTGCACTAGCCTGGTGGCCTAATAGAAGTCTGTGTCTCTGAAACTCTAGAAATTTAAGTTTGGAAACAAACTCAGACACTGAACTCTGGCTTGAAAGTCCTTTAGGAAAAGCCTTTGAGATTAGAATACGCCCTTTCTGGTTTAACAGTACCAAAAACAGATATAAAATTTCTGCAATAGCTTTTCTTCCAAACAGTGACACAGTCAAAAAAAAAAAAAAAAATTTTCGAATTTTTTTTTTCCAAAAAAGCGCACAAAAAAAAAAAAAAAAATTTTCGAATTTTTTTTTTCCAAAAAAGCGCACAAAAAAAAAAAAAAAAATTTTCGAATTTTTTTTTTCCAAAAAAGCGCACAAAAAAAAAAAAAAAAATTTTCGAATTTTTTTTTTCCAAAAAAGCGCACAAAAAAAAAAAAAAAAATTTTCGAATTTTTTTTTTCCAAAAAAGCGCACAAAAAAAAAAAAAAAACCAAAG
Organism: Galeopterus variegatus; assembly: GCF_000696425.1. Lineage (NCBI taxonomy): Eukaryota > Metazoa > Chordata > Mammalia > Dermoptera > Cynocephalidae > Galeopterus > Galeopterus variegatus. The sequence goes on from NW_007739938.1 coordinate 8,909, forward strand.
GAGACAACAGTACAGAGCTGATAATCACAGAGTATAACATATGTCTTTATAAAAAGCTAAGAATTTTGGAAGTGACCCATTTGCCCAACTTGCTACATTTAGATGTGAAAATGTAAGCCATATCTCTAAGTTTAGTCATTATTACAGAGAGAGTAGATCCATATATTTCATCAAGTTTAGTCATATGGAAATTTTTTAAGTGTTCAAAAGCACACTAAAAATACCTGAAAAGGAATTCATAGGTACTATGTAGTGAAAAAACTTGGCACTTAAAACATTTTATTTAAAATACCTCAATTTGCAATAATGATAAGAATGCCACACTTGAATATTTTAGTGAGAGAGTAAACATTTATAGGTCTGCATTTGCAGCAATAAATATAGTCTGATTAATGTTTGAAAAATAATTTCAATAAAATCTCCATTTCATTGTGCATTCTGATAAACTTCAAAAGTATGCCATTACTGTTTACCAATATTCAGGCAACTTATAGAAACCGTTAAGCAAAAGTCGATGAATAAAGAAAGAAAAAAGGTATGGGCAGCATTAAGTATACCTGAGGCTATAAGCAAACTATTATTGTATATTAGGATACAGTGTTTATAACATTTAAGTAATGAAAATGATTTGTTACTTAGTGTCTGTCATCTGACACTATCAGATCACTTTATAAATGTTAATAAAATGATACTTAGATTGCAACTGAAACTGTCTGAACACTGTCACAAATGTGAAGTTTTTGGCATATTTTGTCATTATGTACATTGTAAAGTGTAAGCTATGAAGCTGGGAGGGAAGTAGAGAGTAAGTTAAGAAAATCCTCAAATAAGTATATGATCTTAAAAACATAGTAGCCCTTGAACAAATAGGTTCCAAGAGCTCAACTAGGTAGGGTTTGTTAAATCACTAGATCAATGATATATGGATCCAAACTTTTTTCCATAGTTTCTTTCTGCTATCTGTTGGTAAATGCCCTCACGTTACAAGTTGGGTACAGCAATTCCAGGCATCCCACCAAAAAAAGAGAAGCTGTTTATTCTAAAAGTTTCTTTTTTTATCCTTCAAAGAAACCTTTCCCAGGAGACATCCAAAAAACTCTCTCCTTCAAAACCATTGGCTATAATTGTATCACCTTACCATACCCAACCAAATATAGACAAAGAAAATGGGACTACCATGACTCATATCTGGGATAGAACACAGGGCTGAGACCTCTTAAGTACACAGTTGGAGAAAAAACGTGACTACCTTAATAAAATTAGGATTTTGTTAGAAAGGGGTGATAAGCAGTTTTGGGTAGCAACCAACAAGTTCTGTGACAAAAGCTTTCTGGAGGAAATGTTAAAAGAAATAGCTAACAACCCCAAAAGGAAGCCCAATTGGTTTGCCATTTCAAATCTTTCAATATTTTTAATCTTCCCCATGCTTGCTCAACAGTTAATATGTACCTCTTAGATTCGGGAGATAACATCATTGTTTTTCTCAAGACACTATCTTACTTTGCATAATGAAAGTCTTGGTCCAAGCACAGAAATGTTCCATAAAATTATATAGTGACCTTGATTTTTTTACTTAGAGCTACCAGGAACAGAAACAAGAAATAGCACTCAACTGCTTCAAATTTCCTTTTCCACCTTTAGCTGGAGGTATCTACAGAATAATAAGATTATATGTCTATAGAATATATAATAAGATGGTATTCTTCTTTTGATTACCAATCAAATATGTACAAGACAATGGAATGTGGGCACCAAGGTACTGGTCACTTTTGAGCTGTATCAAATAGACATGCAAACATTTCTAGTGACAGTGGAATAGCTAAAAGTGGTGGTGACATTCCTCAAGGCTTTGATACAGTACTAGGATTATTTACTTTATTTTCTTTTTTCTTAAGAATGCAGACCAGTTGCAGAACAGCAACTCAGAGTTCAAGAGAAGGAAGAGAAAGAAAGAGAGGACAGACTGATGCAAGGAGTGGGGGCACACATGTCTATTGCCATTTCAGTGCTGTTTGGTCACTTCCTCACTTCCACCCCTGATACCATGAACAGGAAAAAATAATTCTTTTTAAAAGTTTTAAAATTAAGAGCAATAGCAGAAGTATGATGTAGGACAAATAATATATGCTTTGAAATCTAAGATCTGAGTGTCAATTCCCCCTCAGTCACTTGGCAGACAGCCTCTCTTTGTAAGATTCAGTCTCTGTTTACCTGAGTTAACATTTCCCCAGCAATAAAAATGAGAATCATGTTCCCCAGGTTTCACATAATTGATGAAAACTTTAAACGACACAGCATGTGTTGAAGGTGTGGCCCATAGGTGTTCTATAATGACATTTCCTTCCTTCCATTGTTTTGCTGTCATCTCATCACAGCAGGCCCTTCCCTGCCATTCTTGCATTAGGATCCCCATTACTGATGGAGCTGCCACTACCTGTTCAGAACAAATGGCAGAGCCAGAACCATGACATCACTCACATAAATCTGCTTCTCAACTGTATCTCCCAGGATCGATAATGAAACTTCGTAGGTAAATATATTCCTCCTAAGGGATTTTGCTTTATTACTTGCATGGAAGAACTTTGGATCAAATTTCAAAATTATATGAAATTTGGATCCACAACTTACTGAGGGACCTTAGATAAGTCAGTTAAGTATCCTAGAAATGGGGCTGATAATAGTAACTACATGTTATGGTGGATACAACAATTAAATGAGGGAGGACATGTAACAAACGCCAACTCTACATGGCACAACATGAGTACTCCATATATGTAGGCTCCTGTTACTGTCCCCTGACATCCAAAGACTCTAATATTCTAAACTTAACAAGGAGTAGAGAATACTTTTAAGAAATTGAGAAGTGAATTTTAATTCATGTTCTAATCAAGAAAAAACAAATATTGCAAAAACACAAGAGGATCCACGTTATCATTATATTACACATTTTCACAATACATATCTTGACTTTGAGGATATTCCCTTACAAGAAATATATGATGGTAAAGTCACACCCAAAAAGAGAAACAGTTAAATGAATTGAGCAACATTGCTCTAACAGAAATTCTAAAGGATAAGTTTAGATTTTAAATATATAGTTACTAAATTATCAAATTCAGAAATAAGAATTGGTACTGTCCTTGAAACCATCTTCTCTAACCCCGGACTCATTTTGAGCAGAGGCCAGAATCAAGGTAGAATCCTTTTCTCTCCACTGGCAGGCCAAGCACCTTTACCTTTATAAAAAGCTACCCCACTCTACACACGTAGGTTCTTTAATAACATATTTGACCCCCTTAACATATTTACTCATTTTTTTGTCTTTGCTGTTTATTTACATTGAAATATCCAGGACTACTGGAGAATGAATAAGATTCAAATTGCTAAAAATACCATAGCTGTTTCCCCAACATTCCATAAGAATAAATAAATCAATACATACCAAGTTCACATCAGCAATGTTTCATCTATCATTACATTGGTTTCATGGTCAATGGCTAGTTTTTTTAAACAGACAATCTCTGGCTGTCAAGTAATCCAGCATATAAGCAGTATTTGGCATATCACAGCAGCAATTCAGTAGATGGATCTATATTATCTCAAGAGAGGTATTTCTATTCTCAGAAAAGTATAATTTGTTTCCCCTTTCTTTACTCTCAACATCAAGCTTCAATTACATATTCATAGGTATCATTTACTGAACAGAAGTTAACATCTAAATATGATTTAAATTAAGTAATAAGTATAATATCTTAATAGATATAAAGATATTTAGATTTTCAGAGCATGTAGTAAATAGATCTATTTAACCATTTTTACATAAAAGCACTCCTACCTTTATCTCTGTGTAATAAGAGACTAAACCAACTTTTAAACCAGAAAATCAGGGACTTATAGAATTCTAAGAGATTCTAAACTCTGTTTCACTGAATTCAAATTATTATCAAAGCATTCTGATATAAGTTGACAACTACATATGATCTTTTAACACATACATTTATTCACATAATAACTAAAATTGACGGTGCATCTTTATCATAATAAATTTGTAAGAATTAATCAACATCAATAATTCTTATGAAAAATTATTTTAATTTAACTCGTTTTAAGACCCACTTGTGAGATACATACAAGCAAAACCTGCTCTGACATTCACTGATAAAAAGTAATTCATTACAAGTGAGGTAAAATTCATTGGCAATTGCGTAAGCATCTTACTACTTTTTATTGCTACTAAAAATTTGCAAAGGTCATTTGAACTGACTGTTATATAATCTATTTAATATTTATTCCTAGAAGCAAAATACAGTTTTGGCAATTGTTTTAGTAAAAAATATGCAATCTCTATGGTAGAGATGAGAAAGGCAAAGTATAATGAAAACATAGGCACTCAAATATTTATTGATTTCATCATGAAACTATTGCCATAAGTCTATTAAAAGTCTATGAGTAGGCTATAACTGAGAGCTTCCAGTTAAATTTCAATCATCATATATATTCCATTCAAATCATAATTTATTAAGTATATACTATATTCCAGAGACTAAAAAGGATAAAAAGATTGATACAACATAACCTCAGCACTGAAAACTGTAAACTCAGTGAGGGCAAAGATTGTACCTTGCCTGTTTCATTTTCAGCACCAAAAACAGTGACCTACACAAAGTAGATGCTTAATATGTGTTGAAGACAATTATGATGAAAGAAAGGGAGAAGAAAATTAGGGAGGGAAATAAGGGAGAGAAAGAAAAAAAGGGGAAGAGAGTGGAAGACAAGGAAGGAAAGAAGGGAGATAAGAAGAAACAAACTTACATTTCAATTGGGAAGACAGAGATATATACAATTATTCATAACAAGAAAAAATATGTGAATTATACTAGAAGTGCACAGTGTTTCTATTATTTTTTATGTTTAATTGACACATTATAATTGTTCATATTTAGGGGGTACAATGTGATTTTTAGGTACATGTATGCAATGTATAACAAATCAAGGTAATTAGCATATCCATCACTTCAAATATTTGGTATGTCTTGGTGTTGGAAACATAATCCTCTCTCCTAGTGATTAAAAATTATACAATTCATTATTGTTAACTACAGTCATCCTACACAGTGCTTCTCTTATAACTGTGGGTCATGAAGACAAGTTCAGGCTAGGGAATCCACAAAAGTTTCAGATTTATGGTAGTATTGGATAACTCTTGAAGTATTGGTTGAGATTTGTTCAATAGAACTGAAGAAAAAAAATATTTCAATGTACAAAGAAAAGAAATGGTGAGCCATGGAATAGAGCTGGTAACATGTTAGACATATATTCGGAATATATGTCCAAGGAGCAAGAACATGATGTGAGTAGACTAATAGGACATAAACCTGAAAAGAAGGATTTGAAGTCACTTCATAAATGTTCTTGAATGCCACTGCAATGGAATTTCATGCTCCAGGAAAAATCAACAGTATTGAACAAGGGAAGTGTCACAGAGCAATCCATCCCATCCACCCATCCACTCCTAAGCCTCCCCTCCTCTGCTGTGTGGACCCTATTAGAGCACCATATGTGGTAATCTCTATGTGCTTTTCTTACAGCCTTATCCATTCATTAGACAGGTATTTCCATAATTTTACTCTTTGAAATATATCCTCCAATACCTAATACAGTGCGTAGAAAAATTAAATTGGGGGTTACATAGAAAAAGCAATGTGGTGGACCTCAGTTCAGATTCTGATGTATGTTAACTGAACTTCACTTCTCTGAACCTCAATTCCATTTGTAAAATAGGCATAACTAGGACCTACTTTGAGAGTTGTAGTGAAGATTAATTTTTTATTTCAGACAGAATAATGTGTCCCCCTCCCCTGAAAAGAGGTCCTTATTACTAGAATATTATAAGAAGGACTTTGCAGATCTAATTAAGACAAGGGTTTGGGGATGGAAATATTATACTGGATTATCCTGGTGGGCCCAATATAATCAGAAAAGTCCTTATAAGAGGTTAGCAAGAAGCTCAAAGTGAGAAAAAGGAGATGTGATGATGGAAGCAGAGTCTGAAGTGATGTTCTTGAAGGGACCAATGAGCCAAGAAACATGGATGGCCTCTAGAAGCTGGAAAAGGCAAGGAAATAGATTCTCCGCCAGAGCCTCTGGAAGGAACGCAGCCCTGTCAACACTGATTTTACCCCACAAGATTATTTCAGACTTCTGACCTTCAGAATGTAAGATAATAAATTTGTGTTATCTTAAAGCATTGCTTGGGATAACTTGTTACAGCAGCTATAAAAATCTAATACACATTTATATATATATATACGTGTTGGTGTGTATGTAAAAAAACACACATATCTGGAACAGAGTAGGTGCTTAATAAATAGTATATTTTCTTGAAGGATTAATAAATATTTTCTATCTTATTTTTTGCATCATCAGGATAAATTCAGAGCAAATTGACATAGAAAAGACATTACATAGGAAGAAACTGTTTTAGTCTACACTTAAGTTACGAGTGCCAGAGCTAGGGAAGAAGGGGAGGCAGGAATAAAAAGTAGGGGACAAATGTCAGAATCATTTAAGAAAGAAAGTCTGAAGTAGACTACAAGTATGAGAAAGAGGACTTAAAGATGATTGTTACAGTCCTGGTAAAGAACAATGTAGTAAATTAATTCAAATATTAGAAACAATCAAGAACAGAGGGAAATGCAAGTTTGGGCATTTTGCATTTGAAGTGAGGGACAATTGCCAGAGTAGACTTTAGCAACACATGTTTTAGGAAACTGTTAATAGTCAATGAGTTTCCCAAAGGAGAAAAATGAGAGGCCAGGAGGAATAGAACTCAAAAATTGTGCAGGGCTACATCTAAGGAGTAAGACATAGAAATGAGAAAGTAAAAACAGAGGTGGCTTTCCCGAAACCAGTGTCACAGTAAGGATGGCACAAAATCTGAATAGTAAGGGTTCAGGGACAAATGAGAGAAGGGAATACAACAAATACATAATATTCTTTCAGGAATCCTTATGGAGAAACCAGCATCTGATTAGGAAACAAGTGTACTGGCAAGAAGAGGGGAGATGTTAACTGAGAATGCAGATTGAAGATGCAAAAAAGAAAGTGAGAATTAATAGAGGAAGGAAGAGAAAAAGTAGAGGTGACAGAGTTAGCCTCTTCAAGAGGAGCATTCTGTGGGAGAATAATGTTTGATTAAGATTTTGGCAATATTTGGAATCACTCATATTTAACAAATGGTATAAATTAACAGACTAATTTGATTCAATTTCTTTAATCTTTAAAAATGCAAATAAAAAAGTGGAATCTTATATAGGAATGCATTTTTTTTATATTTGAGATATGTGTGTATCATAAGATTTTGAATATATTATAAAACTTTTTAAATATAATTTTAGGGAACTGAAAGCTGCATTTGTTCTATTATCTCACACATACGAATACACAGATATTTGTGTGTTCAGATAAATCATATCTAAAATGTATGTTCATGAGGCAGGCACCATGCCTTATTCAATACTTTAGCTCCTGGAGCTGTTCTTGGTATACACTAGACATTTAGTAAACGAATGAATCATTGATGAGTTTTTATCCTGAATTTCTGAGAACTACCTAAATGGCATTTACTATGCTAGATTGTATTTCTATTTATGTTTCATATCACATGGGCACTTAATAAAGGTATATGATCATGAAGATTACATAAGAGATCATTGCTGGGCCTTCAGAACCAGCAAGATACTAAGCCACACCAATGGAATAGTGAGGCTATCTCCTCTTCATCTACATGATTAGAAAACAGGGCTAAATGCTAGTACAGATTTCAACTGTCTGCACTCCAATAAACAGTTGTTTTCTCTTTCCTTCCCTCTTCCCTACTGAAGATTGTCTTCTCTTTCTATATCTCAAAATAAAGTCATTTAATATTTTGATATTGCTCATTACCTACAATAAAAGATTCAAATACTTATCCACAGCAATGCTAAATCTTTCACAATCTGTCCCTTACCTTTCCAGATATATCACTGGCCAATCACTACTTTGATCACATTTTATATAAAACTACAAAGAACTATCCTTCATTTAGGTATCTGATCCCTTTGCATTGGCTTTTCTGTTGGCCAGAAACACCTTTCCCTTTCTTCCATGAATAGCTTAAACACCAATGCAAATTATCATCTCCTAGGAGGTTTTATTGATTCACTAAAGCAGAGTTGGTTATGTCTTCTTCTGCCTCACCCTCTAAATTTTACAGAAATTTCAACTATGGCTATTACTTATGTTGTATTTATTTATTTACTTATCAGTTTGTCTAATTACACTATGAGTTCCTTGAAGATAGAGTCCGTAGTAAATTTTTTTTTTTTGCTCTCTTAGCCCCCCTATACAGTAAGCATGCAGTTTTTGAATGAATAAATAAACAGCAACACTACAAGAAAAATAATCTAGAAAATATAGAAAAGTGGACAGAAATGGTCAGTAGTGTATATAATTGGACATAATTTTTAAAATTTATTTTTAATTGAAATACATTGATTGTACATATTTATGGGATATAGTTATATTTTAATACATGTATGCAATGCATAATGATAAAATCAGGGTAGTTAGCAAATTCACCATTGCAAAAATTTATCATTTCTTGGGATAAAATTGTTTAAAGAGCCAAATATTCTCCCAACTGAAAATAAATGAGACTGTCTTTCTACATATCACAAGTCCAGATTCGTATGCTTAACAAAAACACATATTTGTTCAAGCAAATTGCTGACATTTGACAAATTTGACCTATAACACAACAATATTATATGGTTCAACTTAATACCTATCATCTGATGACAAAATTCACCTGTTAGCCAAGTCCTCTGGAAACCAGCACAATAAACCCAGCCCATAAATCCATGTTCAAAAGAAACACACTCTTCCAAATTTACTTACAAGAAAAAACACTCATTCTGCCATCTACAAATATCACTTGGTTCTAAAGTCAACACATTACATTTACCAAAGAACTAAAAGTAAACTCTTAACAAAAGAACAACAAAAACAATTGAAGCCTGAGTGAAGTATGACTGTCAGTGAGTCCAGTGCCAGTGCTACTCCCTAATCTGTCATTTCATTTCCTCTTACCTCAGAAGGCTATTTCACTTTACAGTGGAATAGTAAAGGCAAGTCACTCATTACCCAAGTCCCACAGGCTTTACCTATGGTAATGGTTACACCTGACACCTGCAGTTATCACACCGACTAGGATAGCGTTCCCTTCTTAAAGCTTTTTCTTACAGTACTTTTCCTTCCTGATATGCTTAAATTATTGGAACATTAAGGCTGCAGTAAAAAAGCCTAAGGATGAATATCTCTCGCTATGTATATATAAACTTTCTATTTATCTACCTATACCTACCAAGAGATTGCTATCTTGAAATGTAAACATATTTCCAAACTATTTACCATCATTTACTCTAAATGCTATTTTCTCAGTTATAAAAAAAAATCTCAGAACTGACAAATTACGTTGTGCTTTCAGAAAACATGAAAAGAACCACCATGAGTATAGTTTGCAATACTGTATTCTAGATACCTAAAATTTGCTAAAAGAACAAAACTTAAATACTCTGACCAGAAAAAAAAAAAATCACCATTTAGACATATACTGTGTGCTCAAAACTATAGTAAGCATTATATTAATAATTGTGCTAAATCTACAGTATGTATGGGTGTATGTATAAACACATACACACTCAAGTCTAGATAAGGAGAATGATTTGCAAAGAGGTAAGTCTAAAATTATACGACTAGTTCAGGATTCAAACCAGATGTGTCTAACCTCAAGTTTACATACTTAATTACTGTACTCTAAATGGGCCTAAAGAAGTAAAAAACTGAACCCAAGTGCAGCTGTAATATGTAAGTACTGTACACAGAAATGTGTTGGAACTTTGGTTTTCATAAATGTTGCATTTCACAAATGTTAAATTCACCTCAACCTCTAAGTCTGAAAGCCAATTATCTGGCGATTATGTCACAAAATGATCCCAACTACATATAAAGTGAAGATATGACAGATGGTGTAAAAAACAAAAGTTGCTCTAACATAATGTAAAATGAAAAAAAATGTTTATTTGGTAGAGAGAGAGAGGTGAAGAATGAAAGAAGAGAGGCTTAGGGGAAAAGTTGGAAACATATCTCCTATTATAGAATATGTCTTACTTTGCCACAG